>NC_040043.1:38988407-39113955 GCF_003713205.1 Coffea eugenioides
CATTTTCGGGTCAGTCCCTCGATCAAAAGCATTTTCGGTTCAGTCCATCGATCAAAAGTTCATTCGGGTCAGTCCCTCGATCAAAAGTTCATTCGGGTCAGTCCCTCGATCAAAAACATTTTCGGGTCAATCCCTCGATCAAAAGCATTTTCGGGTCAGTCCCTCGATCAAAAGCTCATTCGGGTCAGTCCCATGATTCAAATATTATTCGGGTCAGTCCCACGATTCAAAGCTTATTCGGGTCAGTCCCGCGATTAAAGCTTGTTCGGGCCAGTCCCATGATTTGAATTTCCTTCTCTAGTCAGTCCCAATTTTAAATTTCTGCTCGGGTCAGTCCCGTTTTACTTTCCTGTTTGGATCAATCCCATTTCAAAAAAAAAAATCAAAAAAATCAAAAAAATCAAAAAAATCAAAAAAAAAAAAAAAAAAAAAAAATCAAAAATCAAAAAAAAAATCAAAAAAAAAAAAAAAAAAATGTTAAAGAGGTCGATCCTCATTTCAGAAGCGTCCATTGCAGCCGAATAACGCAGGTAAGTATTTGGTGTCTACTTTTTTGTCTCAAGTTTTTTTCAAAACTCAGACAAAGAGGGGCAAACTGTAGACACCAAATTTTCAAATAATTTGTATGTTGCATCTAATTCATGATTTTGTTTTAGATTATCTGCATTTTAGTTGTTACCTTTTTATTTGTCTTTTATTTGCTAATTATTTGTTATATTAATTTTGTTCACGTTTTAGTTTTAGTTTTAGTTTTAAGTTTTAACGTAAAATTTGTGAAAAAAAAAGAGGAAAATGATGAAAAATGATGAAAAATGAAAGAAAAGATCGAAAATGGTAATTTTGTTATTTTTAGTTTGTTTATTTCGATGTGTTTGTAATTAAAATTGTGGTTTTTATTATTATTTAGTTTTACTATTATTTTTGTTAAATAATTAAAAGAAAAAAAACAAAGAAAACAAAAAAAGAAAAAAAAAGAAGAAAAAAAATCAAAAAATCACAATTCCATTTCTGCCGGATGATCTTCTCCTCTTAAAGACTCCACCTCTCTCAACTGCGAACCATTCCCTATCCACTATCACACCTAAAAAAACAACAACAACACTTCACTTCCATTTTTCCTGCCTTGTTATCATCGACAAGGAGGGAGAGAGAGCTGTACTCTGCAAGCCGAGAGGAAAGAAAAGAAAGGAAGCCGCGCGAGCTGCAACCTTTATGTTCTGTCCGAGCAAGTTAAGTGAGAGAGATAGAGAGAGATCGAGCGACGGCTGCGCAGGAGAAAGGCTGAAAAGAGAGAGAGCTACGGGGGCAGGGTTTGAACAGAAAACTAAAAAAACAGGGAGAGCTACGGAGGCTGGGAACTGAAAAGAAATCAGAAAAGAAGGAAAAACTGAGGAAATCAGAAGAAAAATGGGAAAGGTTTCGGCTGAATGCAAAAACGGAGGAGGAAAGGAGCAGGGAAAACTGGGGAAAGCGTAAGAGAGCTACGGCCAAGGAAAAAGGAAACGGAGAGGAACCAGGCGGCAGGCTAGGCGACGGGCAAAACGAAAGCTAGAGGGAGAAGAGCAGAGGAGCGGCTGGAAAAGGTTGGAGCTTGCCGGAATCTACTGCCATCACCGACGAACTGTCATCGAGAGGATAAGGTAAGCTATTCCTTTCCTTCAAATTTCATGCTCAGACTCTTAAAACTCAAAGCAGATTTGTTTACCACAATTTTCCAGCGATTATTCGCAATTTTTGGACATGCCTGTCTTATATATTGATTGAATTGAATTTCCTTGGTTTGCTGACAATTTTGGGGCTGATTACAACCCCAATTGAGCGAAAATTTGTTGAACTTTTTAATGCCCTCAATCTGCTCGATGAAATGTCTAGCCGAAAATTCTTGTTAAAAATGGTTTTGTGGCATTTTTTTTTACGTATGAAGAAATCAGATAAGTCAGTGAGTTGGGCTTGTTGTGACAATTCTTTTGTTTTCCCTTTGGGCTTGCTGAAGTATTGTTTTCTGATGTCAATAAGATTGCCTCATGTCGCCTCTGTCATATATGATCTCTTTTAGAGGCCTGGTTCATCGATTTGGTACTTTAGTCAATGTTTGCTTCTGATTTTAGACGAGTAAATTGTTTCGGCTGTGGATTCGAAAGGCAGCTACTGGAACTCTGGTTTTGGTATTATGATTTTGTGTGTTTGGTCCTAAGTAATTCGGTTTGAGCCTTGGGGCATTAGTTGATGTATTTACATGCTCTATTGAGGTTTATAAATTCTATCACATGCATGCTGAAATGGTAGAAAGGAAACTGCCGCATGATTTGTTAGTCATATTGGGTTAAAATTCATAATTGCTCCAAATACTTGATTTTCTTGCCGTGTGATCAGGATAGCTGGTATAAAATTACTATAGGCTATGAAGAGTTGGTTTGCAAAGTGGCCTAAGGCAGATTTCACAAATCTTTTACCATGTTGCAAAAAAAATGAGTTTTCTGTGATTTCGTAATTTCCATTTTTCGTGTTGATCGTTCATTGATTTTAGAATTAGTGTGCCTTGCGTGTTTGATTGGACTGAATTTCTTTGGTTTTTGACAAATTTCTGGGTTAGTTATGCTTCAATTTGAGCAGAAATCTGGTAAGATTTTGATGCCTACAACCTGTTAGATGAAATGCCCAACTGAGTGTTCTAATTAAAAGATAACTGGTCTGCATTTTCGCGTGTGAAGGAACTGGATAAGTGAGCAAGTTCAATTTTTGCGTTTGAGAAAATTCTGATGAATCGGTGTTTTGCATCTTCTGTTCTTCTTGTTTTCTTATCGGGATACTCTCTGTTGGGATTAATAATAATAGACAGCCATGCTTGAATTATGATAAAGTTGAGGATTTGGAATTCACATGAGTTTGGGTGGACATATCACTACATACTCATTTTCATTACTTTGCATGATCACCATTTTCGGCTTGTAGCTGGAAAATTGCAGAATGTTGTTTTGATGTTCACATGCCCTTTTGTCTGATTTTTTTTTGGGTTTAAATTTAGAGGTTGCATGTTGCAAAGTAAAGGTTTAGGAAGTAGCTTTGTTTTGTTCAATTTCAAACTAGATTTGATTGTGTTTGTGAGTTGGGTTTGTGAATTGCGAGTTGCAGAAGTTTTTGTCTAAATGAGGAAGAAACCTGCTCTTCGAAAGCTTGCTTGGGTTCTCCAAAAGATTTGCAATTTAACCCCTCAATTTCTATCTAATTGCATTGTGACCCAAAAACTAAAAAAATATCAAGTTGTTTTGGCCCTTCTAAGTTTCAGTTTGCCTTTTATATTTTCAGTGAGTTGTTCTGAGATTATGATATGATTAGGTATGTTTTTTTAGTTATCTTATTATTCTGATGGGTTTAACAAAAATTAGTTGGAAATTGGATTAGGTTTATTTTGATTGGGTCTTGATGGTGATTTGTTTGTTTGGATTGGGTTTTGTTTTGTTTATCTCCTGGGTTAGTAATTTGGGCTAGAGATTTGAAGCCATGCATTTTGTTGGCTTTTACTTGATAAAAAATGGGCTAGCCCACTCGTTTTTCCTTGAACTTCAGATTGGGCCAAGTGGTCTTGGCCCAAGAAGTGAATAAAATGGCCCAAGTGGCCTGATCCATTAAGAAACCAGAAAATGCATTTTGCACATCAGTCCCTGAATTTCCCCTTGACTGTACTGTGGCCCTGGATATTTTCAACTTCTTTCGATTATGTCCCTAACTTAATTGCAAATAGGTCCCTAAACTTTATTTTTCTTTGATTTTGACCTCAAAACTTTGTTAATTTTTGCAATCAAGGCCTTTCTTCTTTTGGCTTTTTAAGTGTGAGTTGTCTACATGATTTAATTGATTCAATTTCATGTTTATCTTTATCTTTTGTGATCATTTGTTAAATAAAGCGATGCCTTGATTCGTTTATTATTTTGGAGGGTAAATAAGTAATTTCACTACGTTAGAGCTTCATTCCAAGGGGGCGGTATAATCTCTTTTATCTTTTTGTTTCTCCTATGTGATCCAATGTGCTAAGTGAATTACATGTCTACTTTGCTTTCCTAGTTTTTCTTTAATTCCTTTTACTCATGTCATTTACTTTTTGTTTTCATGAAGTTATTCTTTAATGGGGTATGTGTACACCTCTTGGCTTGTAATAGATAGAGCTTTGGCGAGCAATTTGGTCCATTTTCCCCTTCCCCTTTTGTTTTAATTAGTGAATGTAATAAGTTCATTAGTTTGGTTGCGTGCCTTTGTGTTACGTGTTACTTGCTTTATTAGGTTTTGCATCTAGTCGAGCATGTTAAGTGTTACGTGCTACGTGTTTATGGGCGTTTGGCATGTCTACTAGCTTTCTGTAGTGTAGATGAATGGAATGGATGAATGTACGTTTCCACTAGTCCAACGCTAGTCGGAATTCATAGAATGGGCTAGTCCAACGCTAGACCCTTAGGGATTTCCCCTCATTAGCATAATCATTTGCTTGTTCACCACATATCATGCATTTTTCTTAGTTTTATCACTTGGCATGCTCCTCGAACCCCCTTTCCCTTCATTTTAGGATTTTTGCATATCATGATAGTTGTAGGGTCCATTTGCTTGAGGGTCCCTTTCTGATAAGGGAAACGAGCGAGTGTGGCTACTCGATAGCCTTGGCACACTAGTTTTGCCTTCTAATCAAAGGGAAAATCGAAGTCGACAAGTTAGGAGTCATTCCCATACCCGACCTGATGCATTCCCTTAGGTTCATTCATTCTCATTTATCACTCACTCATTCTTTTCAATTCACATTTCCTTTCCTTATTGTTCATTTTGATTTCTACTTCACGAAATTGCATTTAATTACACCTATATGCACTTATCACTATATTTCATACACTTGCACACAAATACTTGGAATTTTCATACAATTGCACACGTGCACCTTTTCATACACTTGCACACAAACACTTGGATTTTTAAATTTCTTTTCATACACTTCCACACTTGCACATTTGAATCTCATTTGCATTAATCGACCTCTATGGGGTTTTCCTTTGTTGGCCGCCACAATTCATGTGGTTTGGGATCAAAAGCCTCACGAGAGACATCGTAGAATTTAGGATTGCATTTTTCTCTCCGTTTTGCATTCATATAGTCATATCCAACGTGCGAACATATATTGGGTAGAAAATTAGGAAAGGTAAGGTTAAGTCGCGCAACTAGCCTTGGCTAGGTCAAAGGGGTGCCTTGGATTCTATCCTTGCCTTCCCCTTTGTCAAACGTGACCCCCGAACCTTTTTCTTTGGCTTACGTGGACTAGGAGTCGTTTTAAAAAGGGTTTTGCTACTTTGTCTTTTAAAAACACTTTTTGGGTGACTTGGTACACCCCAAATCTATACCAAGTGGCGACTCCGTTTTCATATTTAAAAAACCCTTTTTAAAATTTCAATTGGCCAAATCGTCGCTTTCCAAAGTCCCATGGCCTTTTTACTTTTCATTTTGCACACGTTCACACCACACTTCACACACACATCACTCACACAATTCACACATTCAAAAGTGGGGCGCGACACTATTTAAATTATATTTTATAAAATTTGCATTCATTTAGTGATTTACTTGTTAAGTGATAAATGAGTTTCTCTTACTTGCTTATTTTAACCTTCGAGCGATTAATTTTTTGAAATTTGTTGATTTCGTGACTTATTAGTGAATTTGGCCAAAACCATAGGAGAATATAAGTTGAGATATTAGTGAAGTTAAGAAAGATTTTGAGAGTTAAAAGAATGTTAAAAAAGCTAAGGGTTGATAGCAAGAAACTTAAATGGAAAATACTATTCGGACACTATTTATAGTTGACTTAAAACCCTTGTCTTATGGCTATTATATTAGCTCAAAAGGCAACCAAAATTCCTTCATTTCTTCCATCTTGCTGGCTGAACTTGAGAGAGAGGGAGAGAGGGAGGGAGAGAAACTACAATTTTCATGAAATCCAAGCTTCTATTTCATCAATCTATTTGAACTTTTGGAAGATCTTGAGAGAAAAAGGCTTCTAGGAGTGGATCTTGCCATCTTCTTGGATTAATTTTGCTAAAGTTTGGAGCTTTGAAGAGGTAAGTGGCTAATCTACTTCATCCTTTTGCTTTTCAAGTAATCTTGGACCAGATCTTGGTAGATTTATGGCAATGGTGGAAAACCTATGGTGGATTTCGAAGTTTTATGAAAATTTAGTACTAGATGCTTTAATGGCCTTGGTATGCTTGGATCTTGATAAATTTGACCAAAAATTTGGTGAATTCTTGTCTCTTGAGATCCTAGGGTTAATGATTGATGAAACTCTTGAGGATTTCAGTATGATTTATGGTGAATTGTTGGTGAAAATTGGACTATATATATGCTGAAATTTCTGTTTAGATGGCCAATTATCGAGGGCAAATTTTCAGTTTTACCTTCCTTGAATTTGTGGCTTGTTTGTACACTTGTGCTGGAAATTTTTTAAGAAATTTGATGCTACTTGACTCTATGTATGTTGGTTGAAGCATGTTGAAAAATTTGTAAGAAAATAAAGTAATGGTGTGGGTTATCTTGTTGGAAAAAGTAAAGTTGCAAAAGCTGAAAAAAAAATGGCCTAAGCTAGCCGAATTTGTGAGCTAAAACTCTAGCTTTAATTTTCTATTTAAAAAAAAACTGTTTTGGGTGGAATTTAGCTCAAAAGGTTCATTTATATGTTGTATTTGTCTGTCAGAGTTTCAAACTGAACGTGCAGGCAATCCTTCTGTGGATGCTTAAGCATTAATTGGTGAGTGATATAAGTGCATGGTAGCACTATATATGTGTTAGATATGTTAATGAGTTTGAGAAATATGACATGACAATGAACTGTCATTTTTAAACTTGTTAATGAACGGGTGAGTGTGTATTTTATCGCACTTGACTCTATTGAATCAGATCGTTTTGATATCATTTCCATTGAATTGTTATTGCCATAAGTGAAGTGTTATTGTGAATGTGGTGGGATATCAATTATATATGAGGGATCCAAAACCCATTGGCTAGTTATTCAAGGTTGAGCTGGCAAGGGCTTGATTGACTCGATTAGCAAACCTTGGGTATTGTATATGCGTTGGATCCATACTGTACTGGATATACACGAGTAATACCAATCACTGAAATTTTTTCGGTGTGCGGGCCCGATAGGGGGTGAAAGGTGGACGAAGTGGTGTGAAGTGGCGATTTTACATGGACATGAAAGTTGACGGAGTGTCAACTACTTGAATTACTGATTGATCGAGTGGTTTGCTAGTGCTCAGTATCCTTAATGATTGACATATTGATTTTTAATAATGTCCTTATATGATACCTCTTGTTTATGTTTCTTGTTGAATTAAAAATGTGAAATAATTGCTTTCTTAGATTGCATGTCTTTCTTAGACCTCATTGGGCGCAAGCTCATACCTTTTCTTTTGTTTTCCTTAGCAGCGTTGGTTCATGATTTGGGGAATTAGCACTTAGCTCTTGTTTTAGTTAGACTAAGTGATTAGAGTTCTATATTATTTTGAATGTTAATTGTAAGCTTAAATTCTCTTTTGTATTTTAAGTTGCTTCGACAAACAACTGTATGTATTAGTTGTATTTAGCGTATTTTGTGGTAAGGTTGGACATTGAGTTTGATTTTGTGGTTTGTTAATGAGTCCCGACGAGAGTTGGGCAGGCGGCCCGCTGATACCTTAGGGTACGCCCTTGGGAGAGGTGGGGTCGTCATAGTTGGTATCAGAGGCTAGATTTCGGAGTAATCTGGGCCAAGTAGGGAATCCTATAGATATGAAGTAATAGGAGTTCTAGAATGACTTGTTAAGATGTGAATTGTTTAAGTATTGACTTTTAAGTGCTAGAATTACTTAATAGGTAAGTCTAAATTTCTTCTTCTATTGTCATGTAGGACATGGAAGAAGGGAACAATAGTAATGAGGATCCAGCGAGGCCATGTCAAGTCATTACTTATCGAGAGAAACCTGGGGGACCTCTCCGACGTTGGGGACCTAGGAGTCGGATTTGGCCCTGCGATAGTTGGAGGATCTACTTGTATTTTGACTGAACTGAATGGTCCTTGTGACGGCCCCACTTCTCCCTAAGGCGAACCAGAGGGTTGGCGGGTCGCCTGCCTAGCTCTCGCCAGGACTCACGCAAGGAAACTGGCTAAACCCTTCCGACGTATAACTTAAACCATTACAAAATTCGTCACCCGAACAAGCCAATCCTTAAACGACCAAAACTCTAAGAACACATTAACTTCAGAGATAACATTACCATTGGACAAATGAACATCCACTCTTACGTACATCTCCAATCGGATTAAAACATAACTACATTTATAAATTACAAACCACTAAGTGAAGTCATAAAATTCAAATACATTCATACAAGTCAAACAAAACTCAGGTTTTGCACTTTTCCAGCTTCAAGTGGCAACCCAAGCCGAAAGATACATAGTCTGATTCAAAACAACATTCATAAAAGGTAAAGGCAGACTTCAGGTCTCTCAAATGCCAGAACCTGTTAAGGAAAACAAGTAACATGGGGTGAGCTAAAGCTCAGTGGTGTCCCGAACATGCAATCATATAAGCAAACAGCGAATAATAACTCCAAACTAAAATTCAACAAGTAAGAAAGCGTATAACAGCACAGGGTAGGATACAGGGGCTCTCAGGAGCCATTTTTCCACGAACTTGATCAAAATTAACCGCAGTTGACCCCTCCGTCAACTTTCACTATCTAAAGTCCATGTAGATTTTTTTTTTCTTATCTTAGCACACTCCAACCAACTTACTCCCATCGGGCCCGTTCTTCTCACGGGAGGGTTTGGTATTACTCGAGTATACCTTTTTAAAGCCTAGTCGAGGGATTCACCCAGCGACGTCACAACAAGTGGTTACCAAGTCAGGATAAGAGGCCCTCCCACCCTAAGGTGTGGTACATTCCCCTTCCTGGTAGTTGAGTTGATGGGTCCACGCTCCAGTCAACAATTGCAAGATTTTGGTACTTGAGTTAGGATAATAGGCCCTCCCACCCTTAGGTGTGGTACATTCCCCCACTCAGTACTTAACTAGTGCAAGCAAGATATTCGAGAAAACATTTCAAGCAATTCACCACTCGAAAGGCTAGTGCGATAAAGTACACACTGCCCTCTTTGATGGATCAGAAAAACCACATTCCAATTATCACATAACAGTCAAGAAAGCACTTTAACAAGATAAAACATAGAACAAGCAAGGACACTCACCAAAAGTGAAGCTCAAAAGTCAAGCTGGGAATCGAAGTCCACGTCCTCGCTAAACCCTAAAAGACCAAGTTTTAAATCTATAAGTTTTACTATACAAGTTCTTGATTTATATATAAAAGATTATCTGATATATAACTAGTTTATTTCCTCGAAATAAATCAACAATTCTGTTAAAATTAAAACTAGTAAAAGTGATAAAATATTTCGTATGGTTTCTTTAAAGATACCTTTCTTTTCTAGAGGTGCAACTAGAACTAATTTACCTCAAATAAGTTTTCTTGCCGAACAAGTTTTCTACGCTTTTCATTTAAAGTTATTAAAATCTCATGTTTTTGACAATTTTTCCTCTAAAACAACTAGTCAGGGACAATTTTATGAAAAATTTAGAGCTTGGAAGTTAGTGCAATTAATTCCTAAAAGTAATGAAGCTAGTCTAAGCAAAGAAAAGAATTAACTAGTTGGCAAGGTTTTAAAAGTCTCGACACTTGAATTTTAGCATTATCGTACTATACTCAATTTCTATAGCTTGATACTAGGACAAAATATTTCAACAAGCTTGGTTAAAAGGTACTCGAGTTCAAAGGACCAAAACGGACCTCACGATTCCAATTCATTTGCACATTATATTCCAAGTCGACAATATAGCACAATCACAATTCAAACATCAATTTCACTAGGGCTTCATCAATCATTAGCCCTAGGTCTCAACAAGTTCAATTCTAACTAATAATTAAACAAAGGAAGTCCAAAACGTCAAAACAATTCCAAACCACAAGTCATGGCTTTCCAAGTGCATTTCGGCCAAACCACTTAAACAATTCCACCAAAAATTTAACTCTTGTAAAAATCATTCAAATGGCCAAGAGCTTCATCAATCATTAGCTCTTGACAACAAACAATCACTTCCTACTACAATTCAACAAGAATTTCGACCCAAACCAAAAAGGAAAGTCACGGCCAACTTAACTCACAAATCACTCTAGAAATTCAGATTTTCTTTTCTCTTTTTTTTTTTATATCCACGGCTCATTTCAGCTACATGCATGACCAAATAATCAGTTAACTATTAGTTTTAATCCAAAGTCAAGTTCGGACATCATCAAAAGTTACCATCCAACCAGAAATTCATCCAAGTCTTCTCGGTTGGCTTGCATGCAAGCAGATTCTGCATCCCTTCACTTTTCTTACTTACTCACGGCTGATTAACCTCATGCAAAGCATAATCATCCAGTTTTTAGTTAGCTAAACACACATCTAATCTCAGATTACCACAAATTAACCAATTAAAGCTGCAATTTCCAGCTCAAACTCTCGGCAACTCCAATTTCTTTCAAAATCAGATTTCTTGTGACTTAATTTATCATCCAACCGCACCACCCTCATATGCATGCTCATAAACAACATCATCTACCTATAATTAACTAGTCTAGGTCCAGAATTTACCTCAACTTGAAGCTCAACTCACGCGACTAGCAGCTGAAATTTTTCCCTCCTCTCGGCTTGCTAAGGAGCTCGAGTATGGCTGGCTGAGCTCGATTTGTTCAGGCTGTCGTGTTGGGGTTGAGGTTGAGCACAGCTGGTTGAAGGTGAAGAAGGAAATGGGCAGCTCGACAGTGATGGAGGAGATGAAGACAGACAGCTCGCAAACTACCTCTTGCTCTCACTCTTTCTCTCGGACAGGTCAGAAATGCAGCTCACCGACTCACCCTCTCTCCCTTGCTCAAGCTTACAAGCGAACTGGTGAAAGTGATGGCTCTCGGTCCTCTTCACCAGCTCACGGTTGGAATGGAGATTGAACAGCAAGTCTCTCTTTTTTTTAGCTTATGGATAGAAAGAAAAGGAAATAAAGAGCTCGGCTCTCTCCCACCTTACTCTCGGACAGTTCATGGCAGACAAAGGAAATAGAAATGAGATGCTGTGGTGATTTGGGGTTGGTAGAATGGAATGCGTATAATGGAATGTTTATAGTGAAGTGTCTAGTGGAGCTGAGCCGGCAATATGAATGGTGGAGGGCTGGAGTGAAAAAAAAAAAATGGAACCGGCAAGATGAAATGCTGGGATTTAAAGCTTGTCCAAGAAGGTTCCATGGCTGCATGGTTAATTTGAGATGGGAAAAGGCTATTTTGGTCTTTTAATATCTTGTTCGACCTTCCACTTAAATCCTCATTCGTAACTAATTCCAAAATTTTACCCCAAATGAAATTCGATAGCCTATTAGTATACTAATCTCGCAAAATTCAATTATCGAGATTTAACGTCCTAAGTGTAATTATAAAGGGTTTTGACCTGAAATCAATTTCATCTTAATTCTAGGTTCCCGTTGACACTTAACGTTATTAACACTTAAAATTAGTTATCGGAATTCAAAGAATTGATATTATAGCAATAAAATAATCCACAGCTAGAAATACTAATCTAACTTGGCAAAAATCAAATAATTCAATACTTTGCACAATTAAATTATTTGTAACTTAAAAACTATTTTTACATACTTATTTAAGAAAAACTAATAATAAAATTTATTAAAAGTCAAAAATGCAGTTGCTACATGTATATATATATATATATTTTTTTTTTTCAAGATTCTCACATCCTCCCCCCCTTAAATGAATTTTGTCCTCAAAATTCTTACCTTCTAAAGAAATAAATTGGGGTATTTTCTCTGCATATCCTCTTCTAGTTCCCAAGTTGCCTCCTCTATTCCATGATTTTTCCAAAGAATCTTTACCAAAGGAATTTTCTTACTTCCCAATTCTTTCATTCCAAAATCTTAATTGGTCCTTCTTCATAAGTTAACGACTCATCCACCTCAATTCCTTCCAATTGCAACACATGGCTTGGGTCGGGGTGATATTTCTTGAGCATAGAAACATGAAATACATTGTGAATCTTGGCCATGCTCAAAGGCAACCTCAACTGATACGCCACTTTACCGATTCGTTTCAAAATTTCAAAAGGTCCAATGTACCTTGGCTTTAGCTTCTTACCCTGTTTGGACACTACTCCGCCCTTCAAGGGTTTAACTCTTAGGAAAACCTTGTCTCCTACTTCGAATTCCAAATCTTTTCTCCTTGTGTCGGCGTAGCTCTTTTGTCGACTCTGGGCAGTTTGAAGCCTTTCCCTAATTAGTTTCACTTTCTCATGAGCTTCTTCCATCCAAGGTATAGCCGTTGGGTCTAAAATTTTCTTCTCTCCCACTTCATCCCAATGAATCGAAGATCGACACCTTCTCCCATACAATGCCTCATAAGGTGCCATTTGAATTGAAGCGTGATAGCTATTATTATAGGCAAATTCTACTAAGGTCATATACTAACTCTATTTACCTCCAAAATCCAATATACACGACCTCAACATATCCTCTAAAGTCTGAATTGTCCTTTCTGACTGCCCGTCTGTTTGGGGATGATAAGCAGTACTAAATCTTAACTTGGTCCCCAATGTCTCTTGAAATTTCTGCCAGAAACGTGAAACAAATCTTGGATCTCGATCAGACATAATGCTTATAGGGATACCATGCAATCTCATGATCTCTTCTGTGTACAACTTGGCCAATTTCTCCAAAGAAAGCTCATACTCACAGGTAGAAAATGTGCGGACTTGGTAAGCTTGTCAACTATCACCCAAACCGCATCAAATCCTTTTTGACCTCGAGGCAATCCCGTTACAAAATCCATGGTTATGTGTTCCCATTTCCATTCGGGAATTTCTAGTGGCTGTAATAGACCAAAGGGTTTCTGATGTTCAGCTTTTACTTGTTGGCATATCAGACATTTTTGTACAAATTCTGCCACGTCTTTTTTCAAACCGTCCCACCAATATAACTCTTTCACATCGTGATACATTTTGCTCCCTCCTGGATGTATGGTATACCTCGATCGATGTGATTCTTCTAGAATTTCTTTCCTTAACTCTTCATCAACTGGAACTACAATTCGATCTCGAAACCTTAACACTCCTTCAGACCCTAATTTAAAGTCTAGGGTTTCTCCGTTTTGCACTTTCTCCAACTTTTTCTGGATTATAGGGTCCGTTTTTTGTGCCTCCTTAATACGCTCCAATAATGGTGATTTCAACGACAGGTTCCCAAATGTAATCTTCAATCTCTCCAAGCGAGGGTTCCAAATACTAACCTCTTCTAACATGTCCCATTCTTTTACCATTAATCCCGCTACTTGTGTGAGGCCCCAGTCCGTTCGTAAGTTGATATGAGGGTTATTCATTATTTTGTACGGTTAAATTAAGGTTTTAGGGCTAAGGAGAAACCCTAATCTCGGCTAAGATTGAAACCCTAACCTTGCTTATGATAAAACCCTAGTTTATGTATTATTCATAAGCTCGAGCTATAGTTTATATGCGTTATTCTAGTGTGTGTTTTGGCCCAAGTAAAAATAGGATTCGTTATAGTTTACAGAGGGTTAACAAGTTTGAAAATGGTTGGCAAACTCTGGATTAGCAAACCTCTAGTGTTACAATATTAGAAAGCTTAAGTGGAGTTTTATTTATCGCCCGCCTTTTTCCACATTTTCTTTATTAGAAAAATTCCCTAGATAATTTTTATGAGTAAATATAGATTTTAGATTATTTTTATAGTATCGGTTAGTTTTTGAGAAATTAAGAACGTATATCGGACGTGGGACCCACTAGTGCGGTATGTTCGGAAAAATTCGGCCGATTAGGTTAAGTTTCGGATACTGGGTTTAATTTATCGGGTGCTAAGAGATAATTAGAGGATACTTTATGGATTAGAGTGAGAGGGAACAAAGTGATGACTTGCATTAATGAAGGTGACAAGTGTCACCCTTGGATTAGTCCTTAAGTAAGACTACTATTCCTTGTCTTACCATTTGGTTAAAATATCTCAAAAATTACCAAAAATTCACTCTTTTCTTCTCCATCTTGGCCGGCCTTCTCTAGCAAAGGAAGAAAGAAAACTCTTCAAAGTTTTGGCTTCCATCTAGCTCAAATCCTCCAAAACAATCACTTAAACTTGTTTCTACTCCATAAAACCTCTTCATTAGGTGTTAGTGAGTTGTTTGGTGAAGTGTTTTGGGAAGCTAAGGTGACAAGCAACTCTCCCTCTCTTGTTTTACTAGGTGAGTAGTGAATGAACCTTCTCATTCACCTAATGAAGCTTAATTTGTGCTTAGTGGTAGTTAAAATGTTGAATTTTGTGGTTTATTTCTTGATTTTGGATGAAGTGGTGAAGTTTTCCATTTATTGGTGATTTTTCTGTTTATATATGAATTTGATGGTGTGGCCTTGTATGATGATTGGCAATGGCCTAAAATGAGGCTAGTAGGTGTAAATGATTGTTAATTGCAAGCACTTTTTGGTTTGGAGGGAAATTTGGAAGACTAGGGTTTCATACCCTTCAATTCTGTCCGGTTTTGTATCTCCTGGTTAGAGGCCGAATTGGCCTTAGATTAAAACATGAAAGTTGTAGGAAATAAAATTTTAGAGGTTTCTACAAAATTTCAGGTCAATCGGAGTAGTGTAGAATGAGAAAAGTCGAAATTACCCTTGCCATCCTGGTTTTACCCGAATGTAAGAATTGCGCCTGTAATTGGTTTTTTTGGCTGGAATTGCTTTAGAATTGGTTGTTCCGGTCTTCTAATGAATTGTATCCCTGTTTATAAGCTTTCATATGGCTTTGGAATTTCTGGATTTGGACTTATGTATGCTGTTTTATGATGTTTGTACTAGAATACGGTTTGTGAACCTGTTTTGCGATTCTGGTGTAGTATGTTACATTTTTGACGTAGTTACACTCGCAATTGGACTGAGTGGCCTTCTTCAACATTGTATCCTCTTAAGTCCTGAATATTCCTGTAAAATTTCAGGTGAAACGGATTTGTGTATCATGAGTTATAGATGAAATACTCAAGCCTGTTTTGAACATCAGGTTCTGTGCGTTTTTAGTTTAGCTTCTGCCCGTGACTTTTTCAGTTTTGATACCGTACGATCTGGGTGGTGAATCCTTCATAAGAAATGTAGATCTTGGTTTTGGCTTCGAAACGGTATAAAGTACGTCGAAATCCGAGTTCTGTACCTTCCGTTATGACCCAAACAAGATCAATCGTCAGAACTGCCTTGGAATCTGGACAGTTCTGACGGGTACTTTGACACTCAAAGTTTGTTCTGTTCTGAGTGGATTCAGGTCTTGGCCAAAACATCAAAGTTTTAGCCTTATGTCTCAGCTTTCTAATGCCTTTGGAATTTCCTGATTTGGATTTGTGATCTGGGAGTTATAGTCCAGCAAACATACCCTGTCCGTTATTTTGGAGTGCGAATTCCTGGAACGGTTTTCTGCACTTTCGACCCATCTCTGTTCAGATCCGTATTTAGGTGTCTTAATGAAAATTGTAGCCCTTCCTCTTAGCTTCGTAACGGTACCTCATGTACCTTGATCCAACATTCCTAGCCTAAATTTTGATCAAACCGGTTTGAGAAGGCAGATTTGGCCATTTCCGTTTGCCGTTCCGCGCGGGCGCGTGCGCCCGTTTTGCCGTTTCCGCACTTGCATGTGCCGATTTTGCCGTTTTGCTTGTTTTAAGTATGTTAGTAGCCATTTGTGATTTATTGTGACACAATCTTCAATTTCAGACATTGGTGAGTTAGGTGGAGCCGGTGGGGCCTACTAGCTACTCCTCGCGGCACGAATTTCGTACTTTTGCTCTTTTGTTCGTTGTGTAAGTATTCAGGCCACTCTTACGTGCTAGTTGCTTATGTGTTTCGATATGTATGAAAAGGGTACCTAGGCGATGGTGTACTTTATCGCACTCGACCTAAACCCTAGTTTGCGCACATATTTGTACATGACATATGTATATGAATCATTTTGGAACTAAACCCCTTGAGCTTGTGGCTCGGGGTGACTTTTGAATAAATTTTGTGAAGTTTGTGAGTTTGGGGCCCGATCTCATGACCTAGATGGACTATTCGAGCCGGTTAGGGCTTGGTCGAAGTTAGTCCAACCTGGTTTGAGGTCACCAAGTTTGTGAATCCGGTTCACCGATTATGTGGACCAAGTTTGTGACCCGAGCTTGTGAACCAAGCTCAATTTCGTTCGCTCGAGCAAGTTTGTGAGGTGCCTGGCCAGAGAGGGTGATAAGGTGTACGGTGGGGGTACAAGTGAAGTTCTACGGACCATTATTTGAGGTCGACGGAGTGTCGGCAGGAGGTCGCACATGGCAAACGATATGGCTTTAGAGCCACCTGTATCCTTATTATGTGATGTTACTTTTCTGCTTTTGCTTTACTCTTACTATGTAACTGTTGTTACGTGAAATTTATGCTTTTGCCCCTATTTACTTACTAAGCATATAGCTTACCCCATTCCTTTTGTTTTCCTTAGCAGGGGCCGACGCGGGGACTTTTGTCACACACACTAGTATAGTTAGATGTGCATGTAATAGTTGGACAAGTAGGATGTTTGTTTTAGTTTTGGTGGTTTGTATAAGGACCCTCCTAAGGGTCTACATTTTGGTTTTGGTTGTAATTATAAGGATGTAATAGTATGAGCAGGTACTTTTGAGGAATGTAATTAGAACTTTTGGGGATTGTATATAATGTATATAGTGCTCTTTCGATTTCCCTAGTTTTATTACTTTAAGTTTTGAGTCCTGGCGCGAGCTAGGCAGGCGGCCCGCCGATACCCTTGGGTTCGCCCTTGGGAGAAGTGGGGTCGTCACAACTTGGGCCTTTCTACTTAGAGCGTCTGCTACCACGTTGGCTTTTCTTGGGTGGTTGTTGATAGAACAATCATAATTGTGAGAACCCGTAATTTTTCCCATTTTCTAGGTTTTATTATCTTTCATGGCTTGTTTTCTGCATTTTTGTGATTAGAAAAAATTCTAGATCTTTTTAAGGAGCAGATATAGTTTTTAGATGATTTTTCTAGTATCAAATAGGTTTTGAGAAATTAAGAGCGTATACCGGACGTGGGACCCACTAGTGCGAAAAGTTCAAAAAAATTCGGCCAACTAGATTAAGTTTTGGACACTGTAATTAATTTACCGAGTGTTAAGAGATAAGTAGAGGATGCTAAGTGGATTGGTATGAGGGAGACAAAAGTTAGGCAAGCATTAAATGAGGTGACAAGTGTCACCATAGGATTGGTTCTTACATAAGACCACTATTCACCTTTTTCTATTTGACCAAATAAATCACAAAATTAACCAAAATTTCACCATTTTCTCTTCTCTCGTGGCCGGCTCTTACTCTCAAGAAAGAAAGAAAGAAAACTCTCCAAGTTGCTTCAATCTTTGCTCCAATCTTCTAAATCAACCATTAGATTTTGTTTTTGCTCCATAGAAACACTTAAGGAAGTGTTAGTGAGTTGATTTGTGGAGTTATTTGGAAAGCTAAGAGGACCTATTGCTCTCTCTCTCTTGTTTCTAAGGTGAGTTGTGAAGAACCACTTTCCTTCCTCTAATGATGCCTAATTTATGATTAGTGGTGGTATGTGATGAAACTTTATGGATTACATCTTGATTTGTGGTTGAATTAGTGAAGTTTTTTATTTATTGGTGATTTTCTGTTTTAATATGAACATGATTGTGTGGCTATCTATGATGATTGGAAATGATGTATAACGACTCTAGAAGGTGGAAAAAGTGGATAATTGCAACCAATTTCTGGTTTGGAAGAAATTGTAGAAAGTTAGGGTTTTATTGGGAACATTCTGCCCGGTTTTGTAGCTCATAGTTAGAGGCCGAATTGGCCTTGGATTAAAACATGAAAGTTGTAGGGAATGACATTTTAGAGATTTCTACAAAATTTTAGGTTAATCGGAATAGTGTAGAATGATAAAAGTCGAAATTACCCTTGCTGTCCTGGTTTTACCCGAATGTAAGAATTGCGCCTGTAATTGGTTGTTTTGGCTGGAATTGCTTCGGAATTGGTTGTTGATGTCTTCTGATGAAATGTAGCCCTGTGTCTTATCTTTTAGCTGGTTTTGGAATTTCGGGATTTGGACTTGGATAGCCTGATTTATGATGTTTCCTCTAGCATGCGTTCTGTGAATGTGTTTTTGTGATTCTGGTGTAGTATCTTGCATTTTTGACCTGGTTACACTCGAAACTGGGTTGAGTGACCTTCTGTAATATTGTAGCCCTATCTCTTAGCTTCGAAACAGTGGGTCTTGGACCTTCATCCGATAATCGTAGTGTCTTTGGTACCATTACCGCAAAATGAGGTCAAAAACTATTTTTTTCAGGGTTACAACTAGTTGCATTTCCGGATTTTCTGGTTTCCCCTAATGCTTGTATATGTTTATGGAACCCTATTGGGGTCGTGTTTGGCATTGGTTTATGACTCTTTATCAAGTCTCATTGTACTTGTTTGCATGTTTTAGGGCATGACGGTGGTTCACGACGTTCTTTTGACGGAAGTGCATGAAACACCATTTGCAAGCTTGGTGAGTGTACTACTCACTTGTGTGTTACTATATAGCTTTGATACTTGAACTTGATGAGTTGAATGTTCATTGATTGAAGTAAGAGCGTACTTTATCACTCTCACTTATTGTTTATCATGTTATTGGAATGTTACATGAAATGAAAGTACTTGACTTGGTGTCGATTGGATGAGTATCCAACGACTACAATTGTTATCATTGAGCTCAACCCCATTGATAGTTGATTGAATCGAGCCGGCGAGGGCTTGGTCGTGCCAATTAATGATCCTTGGGGAAAAGTTATAAGGAATCTTGTAGTATGAGAGACTCTCGATTCCGGTATACTCGAGTAATACCACAGTGCAAGTGTTTGGAGTTCGGGTCCGGTAGGGGGATGTTAGGTGGAAGGAGTGGGAGTGAAGTGAAGTCTACGCTTGGTTACTTTTAAACATTGACGGAGAGTCAATGAGAAGATGATCTGATCAAGAATGCAAACGAGGAAAAGGGCTCTTGAGAGCCGTCCGTATCATTTTATCATCATTATTGATGTGTGTTTTATTTACCTTTGATGACTTGGAATGAAAAACTTGATGCCTATATGAACTTGGTTGCTTGAGTAGTATTATCTCACTGGGCAACTAGCTCACCCCGTTCCTTTTGTTTTCCTTACAGGAAAATAACTACTTTTGGACTGCAATTGATAATTGGTTGCCGAAATGAGCTAGTTGGACATATCTTTTGTATAGCTCATTTATTGAAACCCTAAATGTACTTTTGGGTCTGTTTCTCTTTTGATTTGGCAAACCATACATGTATCCACTTTTGAATACTTTTGTATGCAACTTTGGATTGTAAATACTAAATTTCAAGATGTGAACGTTGGCTTGGTATTTGGTTGGGTTCTGACGGGTCGGTTACTATTCATGGCCGACTCCGGATTTCATTTTTTTTTTTGTGTTCTTTTGCCATGTTGACTTGTTTACACGCATTTGTAAGTTCCGGAACGCAATAGATCGCTCTAATTGCACCGTTAGTCCTGGCGAGAGCTGGGCAGGCAGTCCGCTAACCCCTTTGGTTCGTCTTAGGAGAAGGTGGGGCTGTCACAATAATCCTCTAAAAATTCTACCCATCGCCTCTGTCTCAAATTCAATTCCTTTTGGGAGAACAAGTACTTAAGGCTCTTGTGGTTCGTAAAAACTTCAAAGGTCACACCATACAAGTAATGCCTCCATTTCTTTAAGGCAAAGACCACTGCGGCCAGTTCTAGGTCATGCGTTGGGTAATTTTGTTCGTGAGATTTCAATTTTCTAGAGGCATAGGCAACTACCTTACCCTTTTGCATTAGTACACATCCTAGACCTTCTCGAGAGGCATCAGAGTATACGACATAACTCTCTACTCCGTCAGGCAATGCCAACACAGGAGCTGATGTTAAGCGCTTCTTTAACTCCTGAAAACTTGACTCGCACTTTGGAGTCCAAATGAACTTATTATTTTTCTTTGTCATCTCTGTCATAGGTCCAGCAATCTTCGAAAAATCCTTGATGAACCGCCTGTAATAACCTGCTAAGCCCAAGAAACTTCTAACCTCTGTTGGAGTTTCTGGCTGCTTCCACATTGTGACTCCCTCAACTTTTGCCGGATCCACGGCAATTCCATCTTTAGAAACTTTGTGTCCCAGAAAAGAAATTTCTTCCAGCCAAAACTCGCACTTGCTAAATTTAGCATACAATTTATGCTCTCTTAAGATCTGCAGAACTATCTCCAAGTGTTTAGCATGTTCTTCACGAGTCTTAGAATATACTAGGATATCATCAATAAAAACTACTACAAACTGATCCAAGTACTTTTTAAAGACTCTCTGCATTAAGTCCATGAAGGCAGCTGGTGCATTGGTTAATCCAAATGGCATGACTGCAAACTCAAAATGTCCATATCTTGTATTAAAAGCAGTCTTAGGTATGTCTTCCTTCTTAATTTTCAACTGATAATACCCTTGTCTCAAATCCAACTTGGAGAAAACTACTGATCCTTGCAGCTGATCGAATAAACTGTCAATCAATGGTAGAGGGTATTTATTCTTAATTGTACCTTTATTTAATTCTCGATAATCAATACATAACCTTAAACTTCCATCCTTTTTCTTAACAAATAGAACAGGTGCTCCCCATGGCGAATCACTTTCTCTAACAAAACCTCTCTCCAACAAATCCTGTAATTGAATTTTCAACTCTCTTAGCTCTGCAGGGGCCATTCGGTACGGAGTCTTAGAAATTGGGGCCATTCCCGACACTAGTTCAATCTTGAACTCCACTTCTCTCTCTGGAGGTAATGTTTTTAATTTTTCGGGAAACACATCTGGAAATTCCCTTACCACTGGTACATCTTCCAATTTTACTTGGTCACTGGGAGCGTTAATCAGGAAAGCTAAGAAACCTTGCGCTCCTTTATACAACATTCTCCTTGCCCGAATTCCCGAAATCATAGCAGATGATGCTAATCTGCCTTTCACATCCAATTTCAGGGTTGCTTCCCCGGGAATCCAAAATTCTACCACTTTCGTTCTGTAATCAAGCTTAGCATGATGATGAGCTAGAAAATCCATTCCTATAATAACATCATAACCTTTTATGTCCAAACTGACTAGATCTACTAGCATTCTACGCTCTCCAACCCAGAATTCGCATTTCTTATAGGCCAGGCTAGTGATTGTGCTTTTATTACCCATGGGTGTCCTAATTTCAAGATCAAAGGGTAATCTAACTGGTTTTACATCAATTCCGGACATAAAAGTTTGATTCACGAATGAATGAGTTACGTCAAGATCAACTAGTACTCTAGCTAATCGGTGAAAGATTGGAAGAGTACCTTCCACAACTTCTGAGGAATCAGGTACGGGTTGGTTCCTCTATGGCGTACACCCTGGCAGGAACTTTCGGCCTACTTCCTCCAGGAGTGGCCTGTCCAGCACTCGGGGTACCATCTTCTTGTATCTTCGGACAACCGGGAATCTAGTGCTCGCTGCTTCCACATCTCAAGCACTTTCCTTCTTTCCTCCAGCATCCGTCCTCAGTATGGCCAGCCTTCCTGCAATATCCACAAGTTACCTGAGGGATTGTCACACGACCTCCTTGCGAGGCGTTCCTATGTTGACCCCTTCCACTTGGTCCTCCTCTAGCTCCGTTATCTCTCCCCCCGGCACCTCTTGCTCCAGCTCCTCTCGCTAGAGCGCCTCGTGGTGCTCCAGGACTATTTACTCCACCCGTTCCTCGACCCACTTTGGCTGGTGGAGCATTTGCATAAGTCGGCTCCCGACTGCTGCTAGGGCCAAATCTTTTCTTGGCCTGGAAAGATTTTACTTGAGCTCTGGCAACTTCAACCCTTTGAGCTTTCTCTACAGCATCAGCAAATGTGTCTATCCGAACAGCAGCTAATCCCTCCTAGATCTCCACATTTAGTCCCTGCACAAACCTCCTTATACGTCTTTGCTCCATAGCTACCAATTCAGGAACATAACGGGACAATTTTGTGAATTGAATCTCATATTCGGTGACACTCAGCGCCCCCTACCTACATTTGATAAAGTCATCCTCTCTTTTCTCTTGGATGAGAGGAGGAAGAAACTTGGCGTTAAACTCCCTTGTGAAGTTCGCCCAGGTCCTAGAAATATGGTTCCTGTCCCCATTAACCCTAACTAGGTTCCACCAAGAACGAGCAGCTCCCTCAAACTGGAATGCTGTAAAAGTCACCTGTCTCTCCTCCGCATAGTTTAGAGCTGCAAAAATGTCAGAGATCCTCTCCCACCAACCTTCTGCTACCTCAGGTTCTGGTCCTCCATAAAACTTAGGAGGTCCAAACTTCAAGAATCTCTCTAATGCCCGATCCTCAGTATTGATTGGGCCTCCTTGGTGATGCACTGCTCCAAGAGCTTGGTGCTCAGTCATGCGCTCTAAAACATCAGTTATTCTATTGATCGCGGTGGCCACTGGGTCTCCGGCCACGCCCTCCTGAGCATGGTCTTGATTGATCTCAGGTCCCCTATCACCACCAACCTCGGGACGTTGTCTAGTTGATCTCCCACGCTCTCTACCTCTAACTTCTCGATTCATAGCCCAATTATGCCTATGAATAAAAATAAAGCAATTAAGCGAGGATATTTTAATTAATTACTTTAAAAAAATTTTTTTTTTTTGTAAATAACATCAACATGAACATTGACGAAAAGGAAAATAAGACACTTAACATATAATCACATACCGAGGTTCATACAAATAGCAAGTTAGGGTGTTTTCCAAAAGTATGGCACGCGAGTTTAACAAATATATACAAACAATCCTTTAAACCAAAAATAGGGATGTAGTGCCTCAAAGTAGGCCATCCAGCTAGACAAAATGCTATGGCCTAACTATGTCACCCTATCTAACCCTAGATACTTAGTTACAAGCAGATCAAACCCAGTCTAACCCTCAGCAGGGCTGCCAGGGGCAACGTCCTCCTCAGGGTCCTCCTCCGGGTCCTCCTCCGGATCCTCCTCAACACTCGCCTGAGCAGTTCCCTGAATGATACCCATGACCTCGTCTATCATCATAGTGGCGTCAGCCCTAATACCCGCACTCCTATCTCGTACCTCCTCAGCTACTCGAGTCAATCGAGACCTCTGTCTCTCTAACTCCTCACGAGCAGCCTCTGACCTAGCCCTCTCGGCTGCTAACCTCTGCTCTAGCTCGGCTATGCGGTCAAGCTGAGTATCAACCATGATGCTCAACTCCTCGACGTCCTGGCTCAAAGTGTGATTAGCGTCCCTCAGCTGGCGACGCTCGTCGTTTAAAAACAGCACTAACTCGTTAGGGTAGGCATATGTGACCCTACACTGACATCGGGGGTACCTATCAGTTGGTGTATAACGTATACAAGGTCCTCCGCTTCGTGGCCTATAGGAGATGGACCTAAGAGGCTCTACATGTCCATTAGCCAATCCGTTACCACTAGTATGTCTGTTTCTGTTTTCCATACCTGCAAAATAACCAAAAATCCAAAAGTTAATGCTTAAATAGCTAACTTGCTCAAGTACCACTTAAGATATGTCTAATTATCTCACTTCTTAACTCTAAAAGGTTCAGGATTTCCAACACATCCAATATATCTTTCAGATAATTTTTCTAACCTAGGCTCTGATACCAACTGTGACGGCCCCACTTCTCCCTAAGGCAAACCAGAGGGTTGGCGGGTCACCTGCCTAGCTCTCGCCAGGACTCACGCAAGGAAACTGGCTAAACCCTTCCGACGTATGACTTAAACCATTACAAAATTCGTCACCCGAACAAGCCAATCCTTAAACGACCAAAACTCTAAGAACACATTAACTTCAGAGATAACATTACCATTGGACAAATGAACATCCACTCTTACGTACATCTCCAATCAGATTAAAACATAACTACATTTATACATTACAAACCATAAAGTGAAGTCATAAAATTCAAATACATTCATACAAGTCAAACAAAACTCAGGTTTTACACTTTTCCAGCTTCAAGTGGCAACCCAAGCCGAAAGATACATAGTCTGATTCAAAGCAACATTCATAAAAGGTAAAGGCAAACTTCAAGTCTCTCAAATGCCAGAACCTGTTAAGGAAAACAAGTAACATGGGGTGAGCTAAAGCTCAGTGGTATCCCGAACATGCAATCATATAAGCAAACAGCGAATAATAACTCCAAACTAAAATTCAACAAGTAGGAAAGCGTATAACAGCACAGGATAGGATACAGGGGCTCTCAGGAGCCATTTTTCCACGAACTTGATCAAAATTAACCGCAGTTGACCCCTCCGTCAACTTTCACTATCTAAAGTCCATGTAGATTTTTTTTTCTTATCTTAACACGCTCCAACCAACTTACTCCCATCGGGCCCGTTCTTCTCACGGGAGGGTTTGGTATTATTCGAGTATACCTTTTTAAAGCCTAGTCGAGGGATTCACCCAGCGACGTCACAACAAGTGGTTACCAAGTCAGGATAAGAGGCCCTCCCACCCTAAGGTGTGGTACATTCCCCTGCCTGGTAATTGAGTTGACGGGTCCACGCTCCAGTCAACAATTGCAAGATTTTGGTACTTGAGTTAGGATAAGAGGCCCTCCCACCCTTAGGTGTGGTACATTCCCCCACTCAGTACTTAACTAGTGTGTGACAGCCCCACCTCCCCTTAAGACGAACCAAAGGGTTCGGCGGACTGCCTACCCAACTCTCGCCGGGACTTAGTCGTTCACTCAAGCAAATCAGAAATAAAACCACAAGAAAGAGCAAAACAAGGATCCAAAACTTAAAACAAAATTATATACATTGTTATCTCAAAAGGAAGTACAACCGTCGAATATACAAAGGTTCTCAATTCACCATACAACCAGCCCGTGCCAAGCACTAGGGCGAGAACCATTACAAAACCAAAGAACTAGACCAAGGTAGTCTATACAGAGCTCTCGTCCTTGCTCGCCTTCCCCTGTTAAGGAAAACAAAACTAAAGGGATGAGCTAAAAGCTCAGTGAGGTTCCGAACACATAAGCAACAATCCATCCAAAACATTTAATATAAAATTTCAATAATTCAAGTAACATTTACAATGGAAAGCGATAATAACACATACATTAAAAGGATACAGGCTCACAAGGAGCTATTTGTTCGTTTGTTCGGTCGTTTTCCTGACATTCCCCTTATTCCTCCATTCACTTGAAAATGCATTTTTGTAAGTAAAATCCTCGTTCGTTCGTTCATTTCATTCACCCCTTTCCCAGACATTGGCCGGGCTCCACTAGACTCCAAGGTAATACTCGAGTATACCAAACGTTCACACCCAGGGTCACCATATCGCCCGACCGAATCCGCTTCTGGCTCGAGTCGATCGGTAACGAAGGGCAGGGCCCAATTCAGCCAAACGGCTTACATTCATGCGCAACTAGCATTTAATCATTAATCATTGCAAATTTCATATTTATTTAGGTCGAGTGCGATAAAGTACACACTCGCCTAGAAAACTCGTTTTAACAATCATTGAAAGCACTTAACACATTATCAATCAATAATAACAAGCCAATAAGTCAAGGAAATATAACAAACAAGGAACACTCACCTATTTACGTAAAACAATGTGCAAATATCCTTCCGGATATTACCTCAGTCACCGAGAAAATCTAAGAGTAAATGAGAAAGAATATTACAGTCTATCTAGCACAAACAAGTAAGTGAAATCAAAGAAAAACCGGCAATTGATAAGTAAAACGTATAAAGACGCCCTTATAATGAAAAGGGGATATTTGGATCGGAGGACGAAAATAACTAGGGTTTCATAAACCAAACACAAAACTAACTCAAGCGGGTTATAAAATGTCCGGCGGAAAACACTTGGACCAAAGACAACTCGGACTCCAACGAGATAGGCTAAAAAATATTGTTTTCGGAATCGTTTAGATAGTTAAAAATCAACTCATACCCAAGCAGCTAGTATAGACTAAACGTCATGATAAAATCATGTGAAAAGGAGGACAATACTACCTTACGTTCACACTTAAAACCTCACTTAAAAGTGGTTCACTTGTGGTCGAGAAAACCCTAAATCATACATCTATATTTTTGGGAAGGAGTAAGTAGCATTTGAAGTGTTAAACTAAAGAGGTATCATGTTTTAAAATGGAAAGCCGGTCATGGTATTGGCCAAACAAAAGTATACAAGTTCAAATAGAAACTTAGCTCTCGAGCGAAAATTTGGGCAGCACGCCCTTTGTATTTACCTAATTTTTCAGCCATTTTGGATTTATTATTTTTTTCTCATTCAAGCCCAAGTTTATACACAACACAAATGCATTTCAATAGCCGTTCCATAGGCTCAAGACAATAAAAGGACATAAATCAACTAATAACAAATGCGAAAATGAAGTTTACAAAAGACAGATTTGATGGATTTTTACGGAAAGAACACATCTGAGGCTACGCTTATCGGATTGATGTACAACTTATACCATTTCGAAGCTAAGACGATGTCCTACAACTTTCATGAAGATCACTTGGTCAAATTTCCAGTGTAACCTAATCAAATTCCCAGTTCACCGAACCAGGTTCCAACTAATCGGCTAATGAACCGTACTACATTTAAATGGCCATATCTCAGGCTACCACAGTCCGTTTACGGCGTTCTTTGAGGCGTTTAAAAGGTAAGACAGAGTACTAAAACTTTCATGTTTTGACAAATGGCTAAATCAGCACGGATCATAGTGAATAAACACAGTAAATTGGATGAACTGTCCAAAACGGATCACTGGAAATATCCTAGGGCAGCGAGGGTATTTTGGTCTTTTCACAGGATACGTTGCTCCGATTGAGCTGAAATTTTGTAGGCACCTATAAAATATCATTCTATACAACTTTCATGTTTATGCTAAGCCTAATTTGGTCTCTAACATGATGAAATAAAATCGGACAGAATGGGCTAAAATTTTCCAGAAATCTGGAATTTTTCGTTTTCAATGCAACCTTTCTTGCTTTCTTGCTCCAATCATCACTACAACCACTTATATAAGCTTAGATACAACATATATCATCCATATAGCAAGTATAGGTAGCAAATACCTCAAACCCTAACTCACATATATCACCTTTAAATCATCATAACAACTTGTATCACTACTAATCCAACCACAGCATGAATTATACAACAACTTAAACCAAAATAAAAAAACCAAAGCCATGGCTTAGCCTTATACCTCAAAAAATGAAGCTTGCAAGAGTAATACTTCACCTCCTCTTGGAATTCTTGGTTCCCCTAGCTTCTCAAGCTCACAACTCACACTTTAATCGGTTTAGAATTTTAATTCCTCACTTGGATGGCTCAACTCAAGAAGAAGGAAGTTTGTTTCTTGCTCTCTCTTTCTCCTCTCTTTGTCTCGGCCAAGCAGCAGGAAAATGAAGGGAAATTGAAGCCAACAAGATGATAAGAAGGTTGGACTTAGCTTGGTCAAAGAGCCATAGGGGTGTGACACTTGTCACCACCAAAGCCAACTGTGACAGCCCCACCTCACCCTAAGGCGAACCAAAGAGTTTAGCGGACCGCCTGCCCAGCTCTCGCCAGGACTACGGAGTCGAATCACACAAATCCGATATTACGCGAGATAGGACCCAAAAGAAATGAACGATTGAAGACTGCCAAGCTTAAACATGGAGAAAACGCTTTCATATATACATGTCGCTAGGTTTACAATTCAAATGGAACCAGTGAATCGAAATACATTTAGAGTTTGCTCATTCTCGAGGAGCTATACAAAAGAACAAAAGATTTTCTAACTAGCTCAACTCGCTTCTCAAAATCATGATTTCCAAAAGAGGTTCCTGTAAGGAAAACAAAGATAACGAGGAGGGGGTGAGCTTACGCCCAATGAGGTACCAAACATGTAGCAGAAAAATCAGGTATTTCACGTTATACAAACCAGATACACATGCTCGCTATAAAGTAAGACAGGTAAACACAAGAACTCAATTAGGAAGGATACAGGTGGCTCTCAGGTGCCAGCTTTCCAGTGCAGTACTTGATCCAAGCCGGTTGACTCTCCGTCAACGTATATAGAACCAACACGTCCGTAGACCCCACTTTACACCAAATTCCGTCCACCAAACACCCCTTTACCGGGCCCGCTCACCTCAACAGAAACAGAAATGGTAATACTCGAGTATACCAGAATCAAGGGTCTCAATACCCAAAGATCCCAAAACAGACTACCGTGGTTCGTTATCTAATCGTCCAGGCCCTTGCCGGCCCGACTCGAATAACTTAGCCACAGGATTTGAGCTCATAGGTCACAGAAAGGTCGTTGGTTACAAGTTTCCAAACGACGTCCGAACAGATACAGATACAGATACAGATACAGATTCAGATTGACACCAAAATTGGCATATGAACAGACAAGAGAACGAGTGTGATAAAGTACACCCTCGTCTCAAACAAATTAAACAGATTGCAGAGCAGAAATCAAGTTAAACAGTAATGGAGGGGAGTGGCACACTCACCGGCTCAACTTCAAAAGTTTTCACTTCAGATTGGCCTTAATCGCCAAGAAACCCTAAAATAATCAAAATAAACCAATTGAAGGTTTCATATCCAAAATCGAGTAAACGGAATGCACAAGTGAGGCTCGACTACACGTCGTACGCCTTGCCAAATAAATACTAATGCAAGGGTGGAAAACATGATTTTCTTGGAAACGAAAAGGTAACATGAAGACCTAGGCGCAAACAACCCAAAAGCCCTTCGCTCAAATCGCAAGTCAATCCAACTAGCCTTCAAGTAAAATTTCGGCAGTACATCCCTTGTGTTTACCTATTTTCCAGCCATCATGGCTTCATTATATCCTCAAATCAGTCCCAACATCTCACACAAAATTCATCTCATTTCCCAAAAGCTGTTCACTAAGCTCAAAGTAGTACAAGTACAAAAGTTAGCTAGGAAACGACCGGAATGAAAGCAAGCCCTAAAACATGCAAGCAAGTACAATGAGACTCGATAACGAGTCACAAACCAATGCCAAATATGACCCCAATAGGGTTCCATAAGCATACACAAACACTAGAGGAAACCAGAAAATTCGGACATGCAATTAGCTTTGGCCCTGAAAAAAAAACAGTTTTTGTCCTCATTTTGCGGTAATGGCACCAATTTCACTACGATTATCGGATGAAGGTGTACGACCCACCATCTTGAAGCTAAAATACAGGGCTACAACATCACAGAAGGTCACTCAACCTAGTTTTGAGTGCAAACAGGTCAAAAATGCAAGATACTACATCAAAAACCAGATGAAAGCTAAGAAACAGGTCTACATTTCATCAGAAGACCTCAACAACCAATTCCGAAGCAATTCAAGCCAAAACAACCAATTACAGGCGCAATTCTTGCATTCGGGTAAAACCAGAACAATAATAGTAATTTCGACTTATCTCCTTCTACACTACTCCGATCGACCTGAAATTTTGTAGGAACCTCTAAACTGTCATTCCCTAAAACTTTCATGTTTTAAGCCAAGGCCAATTCGGCCTCTAACTAGGAGCTAAAAATTCGGGCAGAATGCTCCCTCAAGAACCCTAATTTTCTGAAATTTCTTCCAAACCAGAAATTGGTTGCAATTATCCACTTTTTCCACCTCCTAGAGTCATTATATACCATTTCTAATCATCATAGATAGCCACACAATCATACTTATATTAAAACAGAAAAATCCCCAAAAATAATAAAACTTCATCATTTCAACCACAAATCAAGAAGTAATCCATAAACTTGCATCTCATACTACCACTAAGCATGATTTAAGCATCAATTAAAGGAGGAGGCTTGTTCTTCACCACTTACCTTATAAACAAGAGAGAGAGAGCTATTGGTCACCTTAACTTTCCAAACAACTTCAAAATCACCAAGTGGAGGAGTTTTGTGGAGCAAAACCAAAATTAAACGGTTGGAGTGGAAGATTGAGCAAGTTTGGAGCAAAGAAATTGGAGAGCTTTTCTTCCCTTATTGCTTGAAGGTGGCCGGCCATATGAAGCTTAGAAATGAAGATATTTTGGTCAATTTTTGAAGTTATTATGGTAAATGGTAAAAGGTTGAATAGGAAGTCAAAAGTAGGATTTAATCTCTAAGTGACACATGTCACTTGCATTAATTGCTTGCCTAACTTTTGTCTCTCTTATACCAATCCACTTAACCTCCTCTCATTATTTCTTAACACCCGGTAAATTAATTCCAGTATCCAAAACTTAACCTAGTTGACCGAATTTTTCCGAACTTTTCGCACTTGTGGGTCCCACGTCCAATATACGCTCTTAATTTCTCAAAACCTATTCGATACTAGAAAAATCATCTAAAAACTATATCTGCTCCTTAACAATATCTAGAATTTTTCCTAATCACGAAAATGCAGAAAACAAGCCATGAAAAATACGAAAACCGAGAAAATGCAAATTACGTGTTCTCACACCAACAAAAATTTCTCTTTCTTTCCTTGCATTTTTAGCCCTAAAATTCGGTCAAAGCTAGCTGGAAAATGAGAGGATATTTTGCTCAAATATTAATGAGCTTGTATGGTAAGAAAGTGGTGGTCAAGCGGTGTGTTAAATCGGTAGTGCATGGTTCACGTCGGTTCGCACCGTTTTTCCTTAAATCACACGTACTAGGGTTTTTACTTCCTATTCACTAACTTTTTATCATTTCTTCTAATCACATATTATTTCTCACCCAAAATTCACTCTTAAGTACCAAATTTGATCCGCACTCCGTACCGGATAATTATACGACGGATACACAAAAAATCCTATTTCACTTCGAATTGCAATCGGAAAGGAAAACCCTAATTTCCTATGATCATTGGCACTTTTCTAGGGTGATTAAGTAGCAATATGGTATAGAATAATAATTTCTAAATAATTTTCAAATAAAAGGAAATTTTCAAGAAATATGTAAGGAATTTGCAAGTCCTCACATAGTGCAAGCAAGATATTCGAGAAAACATTTCAAGCAATTCACCACTCGAAAGGCTAGTGCGATAAAGTACACACTGCCCTCTTCGATGGATCAGAAAAACCACATTCCAATTATCACATAACAGTCAAGAAAGCACTTTAACAAGATAAAACATAGAACAAGCAAGGACACTCACCAAAAGTGAAGCTCAAAAGTCAAGCTGGGAATCGAAGTCCACGTCCTCGCTAAACCCTAAAAGACCAAGTTTTAAATCTATAAGTTTTACTATACAAGTTCTTGATTTATATTAAAAGATTATCTGATATATAACTAGTTTATTTCCTCGAAATAAATCAACAATTCTGTTAAAATTAAAACTAGTAAAAGTGATAAAATATTTCGTATGGTTTCTTTAAAGATACCTTTCTTTCTAGAGGTGCAACTAGAACTAATTTACCTCAAATAAGTTTTCTTGCCGAACAAGTTTTCTACGCTTTTCATTTAAAGTTATTAAAATCTCATGTTTTTGATAATTTTTCCTCTAAAACAACTAGTCAGGGACAATTTTATGAAAAATTTAGAGCTTGGAAGTTAGTTCAATTAATTCCTAAAAGTAATGAAGCTAGTCTAAGCAAAGAAAAGAATTAACTAGTTGGCAAGGTTTTAAAAGTCTCGACACTTGAATTTTAGCATTATCGTACTATACTCAATTTCTATAGCTTGATACTAGGACAAAATATTTCAACAAGCTTGGTTAAAAGGTACTCGAGTTCAAAGGACCAAAACGGACCTCACGATTCCAATTCATTTGCACATTATATTCCAAGTCGACAATATAGCACAATCACAATTCAAACATCAATTTCACTAGGGCTTCATCAATCATTAGCCCTAGGTCTCAACAAGTTCAATTCTAACTAATAATTAAACAAAGGAAGTCCAAAACGTCAAAACAATTCCAAACCACAAGTCATGGCTTTCCAAGTGCATTTCGGCCAAACCACTTAAACAATTCCACCAAAAATTTAACTCTTGTAAAAATCATTCAAATGGCCAAGAGTTTCATCAATCATTAGCTCTTGACAACAAACAATCACTTCCTACTACAATTCAACCAGAATTTCAACTCAAACCAAAAAGGAAAGTCACGGCCAACTTAACTCACAAATAACTCTAGAAATTCAGATTTTCTTTTCTCTTTTTTTTTTATATCCACGGCTCATTTCAGCTACATGCATGACCAAATAATCAGTTAACTATCAGTTTTAATCCAAAGTCAAGTTCGAACATCATCAAAAGTCACCATCCAACCAGAAATTCATCCAAGTCTTCTCGGTTGGCTTGCATGCAAGCAGATTCTGCATCCCTTCACTTTTCTAACTTACTCACGGCTGATTAACCTCATGCAAAGCATAATCATCCAGTTTTTAGTTAGCTAAACACGCATCTAATCTCAGATTACCACAAATTAACCAATTAAAGCTGCAATTTCCAGCTCAAACTCTCGGCAACTCCAATTTCTTTCAAAATCAGATTTCTTGTGACTTAATTTATCATGTTATTCTTGATTTTGATGATCACAAAGCACTTTGAAATGTTTATCTAATTCTCTTCAAATATAAGTGTTTTGCTTTTTAGAGAATCAGGTACAAAGGTGTCAAGGAAAGAAAATCAACTAAAAGAAGAAGCAAAAACAGGGCATTCATGTCGGACGTCCGAAAGGAAACTGTCGGACGTCCGAAAGGATGAAGAACATCAAGAAGGAAACTCTGTCGGACGCTCGTGAGGAAGCATCGGACGTCCGGGAGGATCGGACGCACGCTTCGGATGCACATCGATTGCGTTGGATGTCCGAAAAATTTTACAAAGTTTTGATGACTCTCTGACGACGTTCGGACGCAGAAGCTGTCGGACGATAAAATCCCATCGGACGTCCGAACGACAACTTGGCTGATTTTCGGACGATGGGATCGAACGATGATTAAGCTGTTAGACGTCCGACAGTCCCAACGGCTAGCTGACTCTTCATCTGCCTTCTATCCGTTGGAAGGATTAATGAAGCCCATTTTTGGTCCCCTTTAAATACAAACGATTCTAAACCAGGGAGTGACTTTTGCACACTTCGTTTACAAGATCTCAAGAGATATTTTAGCTAGAAAATAGTCTCCTAAGCAAGATTTGTTCTCCAAGTAGTGTGAAGTTCTTGTAAGCACTTCTCTTGGGTTTGAATTTTTCAATAGTGTAGCTTTGTTGAGGGTTATCTGAGTGATAGTAAAACTTCGTAGCTTGACTAAGTGAGGCTTGGGGCAAGGAGGAAGTGATCCCTCCATTGTACATTGAGCTGATTATCTTTCATCAAAGAGAAGGTGCTCATCTTTGTGATTGGTCTTCAAGTTTGAGGAAAGCTTGGTAGACAATCGGTTTGATACTCTATCTTATTCCTTTTGTTTAATAAAATTCTCATTGCTTATATACACTCTTATTTCTGATAAACATTGCTCTCTTCTTTAAATTTACTTGGCTGATCACTACTAGAAAAGAAGGTAAATTTTTATTAAAGAAAAAGTGCATAAACTCAATAAAGTATTTTTAATCAACCTAATTCACCCCCCCTCTTAGGTTGTCTTTGGGCCTTACATATCATCCAACCGTACTACCCTCACATGCATGCTCATAAACAACATCATCTACCTATAATTAACTAGTCTAGGTCCAGAATTTACCTCAACTTGAAGCTCAACTCACGCGACTAGCAGCTGAAATTTTTCCCTCCTCTCGGCTTGCTAAGGAGCTCGAGTATGGCTGGCTGAGCTCGATTTGTTCAGGCTGTGGTGTTGGGGTTAAGGTTGAGCACAGCTGGTTGAAGGTGAAGAAGGAAATGGGCAGCTCGACAGTGATGGAGGAGATGAAGACAGACAGCTCGCAAACTACCTCTTGCTCTCTCTCTTTCTCTCGGACAGTTCAGAAATGCAGCTCACCGACTCACCCTCTCTCTCTTGCTCAAGCTTACAAGCGAACTGGTGAAAGTGATGGCTCTCGGTCCTCTTCACCAGCTCACGGTTGGAATGGAGATTGAACAGCAAGTCTCTCTCTTTTTTAGCTTACGGATAGAAAGAAAAGGAAATAAAGAGCTTGGCTCTCTCCCACTTTACTCTCGGACAGTTCATGGCAGACAAAGGAAATGGAAATGAGATGCTGTGGTGATTTGGGGTTGGTAGAATGGAATGCGTATAGTGGAATGTTTATAGTGAAGTGTTTTGTGGAGCTGAGCCGGCAATATGAATGGTGGAGTGCTGGAGTGAAAAAAAAAAAAATGGAACCGGCAAGATGAAATGCTGGGATTTAAAGCTTGTCCAAGAAGGTTCCACGGCTGCATGGTTAATTTGAGATGGGAAAAGGCTATTTGGTCTTTTAATATCTTGTTCGACCTTCCACTTAAATCCTCATTCGTAACTAATTCCAAAATTTTACCCCAAATGAAATTCGATAGCCTATTAGTATACTAATCTCGCAAAATTCAATTATCGAGATTTAACGTCCTAAGTGTAATTATAAAGGGTTTTGACCTAAAATCGATTTCGTCTTAATTCTAGGTTCCCGTTGACACTTAACGTTATTAACACTTAAAATTAGCTATCGGAATTCAAAGAATTGATATTAAAGCAATAAAATAATCCACAGCAAGAAATACTAATCTAACTTGGCAAAAATCAAATAATTCAATACTTTGCACAATTAAATTATTTGTAACTTAAAACTATTTTTACATACTTATTTAAGAACAACTAATAATAAAATTTATTAAAAGTCAAAATTGCAGTTGCTACATGTATATATATATATATATATATATATATTTTTCAAGGTTCTCATAGTCCTAGCTGTAGATGATTAGAGAAGAAGGTTAGCTGGAGCCAACTGTAGGGCTCAGACTAAGATCCATAAGATGAGAGGAAGCATGACGATGCAAGCTGATAGGATTCAGGAGTTCCGGGAGGATATATTGATGGAGCAGGAGAGAACGAATACTTTTAGAGAGCAGCTGCAGGTAGTTAATGGCCGCCTCACTAGGGTGGTCAGTGTGAGGACTCGAAATTTATTTTTTATTTTATTTTATTTCTCTGAATACATTTTCTTTACTTTACTTTATTACCTTGATTTCCTAGATATTTTTATAACAGAGTCAAGATTTTTAATCATTTTTCTTCTATAAGTTAGTGCATGTTAAGTTCGTAGTGTATTATGGAAGTGGGATCCACTAGTGAGGTGTGTACGATAAATTTTGAAGATTAGGAGCAGTTTTGTGCAAAGAGATATTATTTTATAAGGTGTTAAGGGATAATTAGAGGTTGGCTGGATATTTTAGTATTTGGAAGACCATTAGATGAGGATTAACCTTTGGAAGCCATGTGTCAACAAAATCATGGAACTTTGACTTGGACCAAGACCATTCTTAGCCTTTAATTAAAAAAAATTGACCAAAAACCCTCATTTCTTCTTCTCCTTTTGGCCGACTTCTTTGAGAGGAAAAAAGAGAAAGAAAACTCCATCTTCTGAGTTATAAATATCTAATTTTTTCTTCTTTTGGTCTCTTACTTCTTTGGAGTCTAAATGTTTTCTTTTCACAACTAATAACTTACTTGAATCCTAGCCCTTGATTGCACTTGGATATTCTTCGATTGGCACTTTCAAGTTGTCCTTGAAATTTGTGTTTTGAGAGGCCAAACTTGGATAGACGTATGGCTCATAGTTGAGTCTAAAGTGTGCACTTCATTAACCTAAACTTTGAATGGTCGGACCATGACATCTTATCTTGGTTACTTTTAGAGTTTGACGGTGGAAACGAACACAACTCGGGGTCGAATGTTTAGCGTTGCTCTACTTTAAAAAGGTGAGTGTACCACTTGCATGACTTGTTGTTTAAGTGAACTAGTTGTGACTGGAAGTGTATGATTTGTATGACTATGACTTGGTTTAATGTGGACTAGATGGATGTGTACTTTATCACACTCAATTCCACTTGACTGTTTGACTGGTCTACTGTTCATTTGAAATATATTACTTATGCATGACTTTGATGTCGTTTGAAACCCAATATCTGATGACCTTATTGTGAATTTGAGCTCAAATCTCATTGGTAGTTAATCGAATCGAGCCAACAAGGGCTGGCCGAGGTAGATTGACGGGCCATGAGGGAAACTGTCTGATTTATTGAATACTAAATTCTTCTGATATTTGGTATGCTCGAGTGTTACCACTACTGTATCTGTTTGGTGTTTGGACCTGGTAAGGAGTATGATTGGTGGATGGAAAATGGTGTAAAGTGGGGATCTACAAATCAATGTTTTTGCTTCTCTAAATGTTGACGGAGTGTTAACAGGTTTGAATCAAGCTAATGCGACTGGAAATTTGGCTCTTGAGAGCCATCTGTATCCTTTTACTTGAAGCACTTTGTGTTAGTTATGGTGTTTGCTTTTCTCCCTAATTGATGCTTATATGTGATAGATTAAAGTTCGAACTACGTGATTTTCAACTATGTGACCCTGTGGTACCTTATTGGGCGAAGGCTTACTCTGTCACCTTTGTTTTCCTTACAGGGGGCGAAGTCTTGGGAACGTGATTTTTGGAAAAGAGTTGAGTAAGTTATAACTTTTAGGCATTTTTTTAAGTTTCTTTGTATTAGTAACCTTACATGTATTTGTATAAGATTGAATACTTTGGTTTGTACTTTAAGTTTGAATCATTAGTGACTCTATTGTATGTAGTTATGGGTTGACAATTTGAAATTAATTGTGCGTTTTAGTACCTTCTGGAAATTTTGGATTAGTTAGTTCTTGCGAGAGTTGGACAGGTAGTCCACTAATCTTTGGGGTACGCCCTAAGGGAAGGTGGGGCTGTCACAGTCAGAGAGGTCAGGGACCGAGTTAGGGTATCATTGACGAGTGTGGAGCGCTGCTCCAAGGGGTGATTGGCGCTAATGCACCTGTGGAGGGTCAGGGCGACAAAGCCCCTAGCGAGGGAGATGCAGCTAGTTCTACTCATGAAAGAAAGTCTGCTGGCTCTGTTATGGACTAGGATAGCGCACTTTGAAAGTCCTTTCTTTTTGTGTATATGGGATAGTCGTTAGATAGGGTTTCTTTAGATATTTTTGTGCTCTTGATGAGCTTGGATGCTGTATTTTGTGTATTCTGGCCTATCTCCCCTGATTTGGAAAATCTTATGAACTCTTTTGGTCCAATGTACATGTCTATGACTTGTTTTCGTGAATGAAATATTTGTCTTAGTTTTAATTGGTGTTATAGCTTGTACATGTAGTTAAATTTTGTTTATGCATGTTTAGACTTGTATTAAAACCATAGATGGTCAAGGTCGAGGTCGTGGTTAGGGAGGTAAACCACCCCAAGAGCAAAGGGGTGACCAAGGATCTGCAATTAATCAAAATCGGGGACCAAGGGCCGAAGTAGGTGACCAAATGGCTACGGCCATCAACCGAATGACTAACCTCTTGGAGAGGACAGTGGATAGGCAGGGTCAAGAACCTGTGATTCAACCTAGGGGTTTTGAGGGTGGAGTAGATAGAGCTTTAGAACGATTCCAAAAATTTTTTCCACCTAAATTCTTGGGAGGGCCTGACCCAAAGATAGTTGAGAGTTTGCTCGAAAGGATGATCGATATCTTTGCTGCCTTAAATGTAAGGATCGAAAACAACCAAGTGAAAGAGATAAGTAGTGTAAAGATCACAAACGTAACAATAAATAAATAAAAATGAAAGAATTGCAAACCAATTAACTACCCAACTCCTCTTGAGCTTGTAGATTAATTCAAATAAGCTTCTTCAAATTGATGAATTACAATCACTCTTGCGTACAAAGGAAGGTTCACCTCCTCCTTGCCCCGAATACCACTCGGTCAAGCCAGGAAGTTTTACTATCTCTCAGGAAAACCCTCACAGAGCTACACTCATGAAGTATTCACTCACAAATGAAAAGCTTACAATGAACCTCACATCACTAAGACTACAAATCTTTTTTAAAGAGTATTTTCTCACTAAAATCACTCTAGATCTTTTGTATCTTCAGTGTGCAAAAGTTGTTTGAAGATTCTAACCATACTCTATTTATAGGAGACTAACAAAGTGCTTCATTAATGCTTCAAACGGATAGAAAGTAGCTGAACAGTCAACTAGCCGTTGGAGTATCGGACGTCTGATACTCCTGTTTTTTGCGTCCGACAGCAGGCAGTGAGTTTGAGAAATTTTCTTCAATTCTATCGGACGTCCGGTGCAAGCTCTTTGTGCGTCCGACAGCAAACAAAGAGATTTGAGAAATCATCTTGTTTCTATCGGACGTCCGGTGGAGACATATTCAGCATCCGATGGTTTCGTCGACTTTGAAGGATCCTATCGGACGTCCGATGCTTGCGTCCGATCGAGGTCAATGATCCAGGGGGAATGTCTTATTTTCTTCGGACGTCTGGTGGTGGGTTCTTCATGCGTCCGAAGTTACGCAATGATTATCGGACGTCCGATCCAAGCGTCCGACAGCTTTCAGCAGCCTTTGTCCCTTTCAATTGCACTTGATCTTTGAATCTGATTTGCTTCACAACTGAAAATATTTCTTGAAGAGATATTAGTATTATCCATTGTTTTGTAAACATCAAAAGTTAGGGACCAAGGTCAACATTCTCCCCCTTTTTGATGATGACAAAACAATGGATGAAAGAAGGAAAAAGATTGAGCATATGAGCATAAGCTCCCCCTTACTCTTTGCATCCATTTCTCCCCCTTTTTGTCATCATAAGATGAGAGTAAAATCTCATACCGTAATCCAACAGAGAAATGATATCAGAATTCAGCAATCACCAACATACCAACATATCACAGAGAGTTTAACAAAGCAAATCATCATTAGATCAGAATTGTTCTTTTCTTTCCCTTTGACATCATACTAATTCAGTAATATTCAAACATATCAAGGAAAACTCAGTTCAAAACATTAAAAACATCAAAAGAGAATTACAAAAAAAAAACATTATGAACAAGAATCTCATCAATCTTATCAATATCTCCTACTTGTTGGAGTTAGCATCATGTTTAACTATCCACATGCATTTCATGCCTCTTCTCATATTCTTTCTCACATAACAATTACTTTTCATGTGACCTTTTTGACAGCAAAAATTACACATAATGTGAGGCCCCAGTTCGTTCTTAAGTTTGATATTAGATTATATTCATTATTTGAGCAGTAACATTAGGTTTTGGGACTAATTCGAAAACCCTAAGTTGGGGTTAGGATTGAAACCCTGGTTTTTGTATTACTTATAAGTTTGAGTGGTGATTAAAGCTAGTTATGCTAGTGTGTGTGTTTTAGTACAGGTACGTATAAGATTTGATCCATTTTAGATAGGTTAAGTGAGTTTAAAAGTTAGGAAAATCCTAAACTAGAAAAGTTTCTAGGTTTAAATCCCTAATTTTGCCCTTGACAAAAAGGTTGTTATTTAATTGCTTTGATGTGGGATTAAGTATGATTAAGTATAGGTGATTAAGATAGGAAGGTGATTAGTGAAGTAATTAAGTGTGATTATATGTTGTGTGTAGACACCAAATTTTTAAGTTATTTTTGTTTCATTTTTATTATTTTTATCAATCGCATGGTTTCATTTTAGGTTTTTAGCATTTCAATACCAAATCTTTTTAATTTAGCTTTATTTGCTTATTATTCATTTTTCGCTCATTAGTCTCTTAATTTTTAACGGGAAAGAAAATTGGTCACAAAAAAATATATGCTTCATGTCTTGAAAGCTTATTTTTCTTTGTCTAAAAAAAAAAAAAAAAAGGGAGGAGAAACCCAGCTCACGCATGCGTGAGCTGCACGTGACCCATGCCTTTCTCTGTGTCATATTTTAAAACAGAAGCATGCGGGAGGAAACGGGAAAAAGGATCCGATGGCTAAAAGGAAAGGTAAGAGCTGAGGATTCTTCGGGAGCCCTTTAGATAAGGGTTTTAAGGAGTTGAGTTCCCTATAAAAGGGACAGCCGCAGCCAAAGGGAGAGAGGTTTTTAGAAAAGGAAAAACACAGCTTTGAGGAAAAGCAGGAAAGCAACGAGAGAAAAGGAAAACGGAGGAGGAGGTCGGCTGCAGAAGGAAAAATGGAGGAGTTCCTCCTCGTAGGGAAAAATGGCTTCGCATTTTCTAATCCAAATATGATCCAATCTGCCCATCGAATTCCTTCTCCAACTCCTTCAAAAGCCCTCTTACCACCACCACCAGTTTGAGCTTGCGCTTTCGCCATAGGCACAACCACAACTCCCCCCTGCCGCCTGCTCAATTTTTTTTTCACAACCCCGTCGTTGCCACTGTCAGCCGCACCTTCCCCTTCCAACAGCTCTTTAGTGGTCCAGTACTGCCATGGCCTCATCCCTACCACCAATCTCCACTGCTTTTTGTCCCAGTCCAGACGACCCAACCTCCATTTCTCCCTGCTCAACTGCCGGGACGCCGCCACCCACCACAGATCTCCTCTCTTTCTCACGCTACCTGCCCAAGCCACCTCCAGTCCGCATCTGCCGCTGCTGCTGTCCGCCGTCGCCACATTGCGCGCTACCTCCATCGCAGCCACCAACAACCACAACCCTTCTTCTCCAGCGTAACCAACAAGTGGCCAACGGCCTGCCCAAGAACCGGAGCCGCCACCACCACTGGAACCAACCGTCATCGTCTGCAGGTTTTCACTAAACAAGAGCTCTGAAAGTCATTTTTCTTTTTTTTCTTCAAGTGCAAACACTAGAAATCCCAACCCCAAGCATGCTTCTGTGGATCGGTTATTGCCATTTTTCTGTGATTGTCCACGATGGTTGAACACATATGCTTTATGTGCTGATTGAGGTTGCTGAGGCCAAAGGATCAGACTTTGTCGAAAGTTTCTGCCAAGAGGATTGCGTTCCTGTTTTTTTTTACTTGTTTGGATATTGATTTTCTGTATTTTGTTGCTCCGAATCTAAGCTTGATGTTTGGTTGAAGTAGTGGCTGTGCCTGGATGGAAATTTACATAGGACAAACACAGCAATGGTAGAGAATCGTGGCTGAAAAACTGCAGAATGTTGTTCTTAGATGTTTGCGTGATTTTTTTTATCTAATCTTTTGTGTTTGAACATAAGGATTTTGTGGCTAAAAATGGAAACGTGTTGGTAATCTAGTTACTTCAGTCCAAGCTTTTGATTGGTTAAGTTGTTAGCCGTGTTCGGATGAGAAAAGATTGCATCAGATAATCCTAAAGCTGTTACACAACCACCCATTTGCACGATAGCTTTTGTTAGCTTTGTATTCGGTGTGTGATTGTGTATGCATGATAGTGTTTGGAATCATAAGTTTGGTAGGAACTTGAGGTTGGGTTTTGGCTTGAGAGGTTTGTGAATCTGTCAATGCGAAGTAGTAGAAGCTTAGCATGAGAAAAGTTGCAGAGAACTTTACTGCGCTCTTCCGTTTCCTTTCGGTCAATTCAAGTTCTTTGCTTGAATCCTGCAACCAAATTTTTGTGTTTGATTTAATTGGTGTTTGGTAGTTAAGACCTTGGAGTTTTGGTGAATTCGTTTGCATGATGAAATGGATGGAAGGTTGTAGCTGAAATTTTCAGAAAACAAATCTGTGAATGAAGAAGAAAGCATCCGTTTGCATGCATGCATTTTTTATAAAATCGCGCTTTGACCCCCTAAGTATTCCTTTATCTCACTATGGCTCGAATAATTGGAAAGACTAATCAAGATTGATCCCTCAAACTTTCTTTTTCCTTCCAATTGGGCCCTTATCTAGTAAATATGGACAGTTCTAGTCATTTAAATGTTTTTTATGATTCCATTTCATACTTATGTGATTATTTGAGATGCCTTGACTTTTCTTTGTTTTTGGAGGTTTAAAGTAATTTCGCTTCACTCGACTACCATTGCAAAAAGGGGGGGTAATCTCTATCTCCTTGATTTTATTTTTCCTGCGTGCTCCTATATGTTTTGTGTGAATATGCATGCTTTAATTCGCTTTTCAATTTTATAGTTTAATTGCTTGTTTCGCTTTCTTTAATTAAGAAAGACATTTGAGGGTATTCGAGCCCCAAATTGTAATAGTTAGTCTTTGGCATTTTCTTTTCCAAGCTTTTCCCCTTTTTAGATTGTAGTAGGCCCCCCCTCAAGTGTAATAGCTAGGGTTTTATTCGCTTTCTTAATCGCCTTATGTGTTTTGCATGCTTAGGTGCTACGTGTTTAATTGCTTTCTTTGGGTTTGACATCTAGATATGCATGCTTATGTGTTATGTGTTATGTGAATTACGTGCTCACATGCCTACTTGCTTTAACCATGCCTATTGATTATATATGGTGGATATAGATGCACGTCACCGTGGCTAGTCCAACGCTAGTCATGGCTTTCCCCTTGTGTTCTTACAAGTCCAATGCTTGTAAATGAACGTTAGTAAAGGGCTAGTCCAATACTAGACCCAATAGAGCCCCCTCTCGCTAGTACATACTCGCATGCCTTCACTACATCTTCATTCATTCTTTCCTTTTAGTTTTACATTTTTGCATGATCCTTCACTCCCTTTCCCTTACACATTTAGGATTACATTTTCATTTAGATTAGCTCATTTGCTTGTATAGGTTAGGGAGTCAACCTTCTGGTAAGGGAAACGAACGAGTCTGGTTACACGTAGCCTTAGCACGCTAGTTTTTTCCTTCTAACCAAAAGGCAAATTAAAAGTCACGACTTAGGGTCTTCCCGTACCCATCTTGCTTGCATTCCTCTAGGGTTCATGCATTTCATTTACCCCCTATCATTTCACACAACTCTTATTTTGTACATTTTTCTACCACTCGCACTTTATATACTATCACGTGCACACACACACTTCATACTATCACTTTACTCACCTCACTTTGCACATCCATTTGCACACTTCCACTTGCACACTATTGTTTTTTTATTATTATTACTTTTTCACTTCACACAAACCCATATTTTCACATTGCATACATTCATTCCACTCATTTTTACGTCATCAGCATTATTCGTGACCTCTTGGAGAGCTCATCCTTGGCTATCACAACTTGTGTGATTTAGTCCAATCGAACCTCTAAGAGATATTTGTCCCATTCGATTCATCATTAGATCTAGGTTTTGCATTCATATAGTTCATCCAAATGCAATAAATTTTTAGGTTAAAAATAAGAAAATCCTTGACTAAATCGTGCAACTAGCCTTGGCTAGGTTGAGAGGGTGCCTTGGACTTCGTCCTTGCCTTCCCTCTCTTCAAATGTGACTCCCGAACCTTTTTCTTTGATTTACGTAGACTTGGAGTCGTTTAAAAAGGGTTTTTCCTATTTTTCTTTAAAAATTCATTTTTAGGTGATTTGGTACACCTTAACTCTATACCAAGTGGCGACTCCGATTTTTATTTCAAAAATCCTTTTTAAACTATATTTTGGGTCGAATCGTTGCATTTTCAAGTCCCATTTTGACCCATATTTTTCTTCATTTTCTTTGTAAATCAAAATTCACTTTTTAAAACCATTTATTTATTTATTTATTTTTCTAAAAAATGGGGCGCGACATTGTGGACTAGATTAAGTTATAACCTATGGAGTTAATTAAAAGAGTCCAAAATGTTTGAGGGCAAGAGTGGAACTAAAGCTAAGTTGAAGTGTAAGGGTTAAAAAGTAAATAAGGTACTTTTATGTGATTGGTGGAGAGAGAAATATCTTCTTACACTTTGACCATCTTATATATATCATAGGATTGCAAGATTGTCATAAGAAAACAAAACAAAATAAGAAAGAAAAGAGAGGGAGAGAGAGCAAGAAAGGAGAGGAAATTTCCTTCAAAATTCTTCAATTTCTAGCTTCCATCTTGTAGTTGGAGCTTAAGGGAAAACAACTTGGGGCCTTGTTGTGGTAACTTTCTTCATTTACAAAGCTCTCTTGAAGGTAAAACATCTTTCTTTGAAGTTAAAGTTTGGTGATTAAGTTTTGAAGTCATGTAAGTGAAGTTTTGTTGTGATTATATATTTTTATGGGTTGTATGATGACTTTTGTGTAGTTTAATGGTTAATTTTAGTGAGTTATTGTTGCTGGAATTTCGGTCAAGAGATGAAAGAATTAGGGTTTCTTGTTAAACATTTTAGTTAGCTCTAATCTTGTGTTATTGAACTTGTAGTGGTTGTGTTTGATGATTGGTTTCATTGGTTTGGTGAGTGAGTGGTAAAAACTGATTTGGGTTAAGAAGCCCTAGGCTTCCTTAGGTTGGTTTAGCTTGGCTAAGGTTTGGTTAGTAGGTGGTTGGATTAAGTTTGGTGATGCAAATGGAGTTAGTCTAAGGATCATGGTTAGTTTTGGCAATTTTGTAGTGGCTTAGAGGGAAAACTTCGGACCATTTGTAGGTCATTTAGAAGTTAGTATATGTGTGCTTAGTTGGTATGAATTTGGTTGGAAACCTTGCATAAGAACCATAGAAATGAACCATGCGTTTGCGACATTGGAAACCGGCAAAACGGGCAACCAGGGCAGTTCAGCATCTGAACTTCGGTTCCATTTTTCTTGATACTATGTATTGATTCAGAAGTTTCTCAAAACATGAAAGTTATAGCCTCTTATGTCTTGAATATTCCTGCAAAATTTCAGGTCAAACGGATCAGTGTAATCCGAGTTATAGATAAAACACTAGCACCTATTTTGTACCCTGGATTGTGTTACGTTTTGACTTTTGCTTCTGACCATGTTTTATCCGTTTTGATAACGTGCGAACTGGGTGTTGATCCCTTCATAATAAATGTAGATCTTGGTCTCAGCTTCGAAACGGTATAAAGTGCATCCAAATCCGAGTCCCGTAGCTTCAGTTATGACCAAAACAAGATCGATTGTCAGAACTGCCTGCGCATTGGACAGTTCTGACAAGAATGTTTGGACCCGTTTTCCTCCATGCTCTGTATTGATTCAGCTTTTGGTCCAAACATGAAAGTTATAGCCTTATGTCTTAGCTTTCAAACGCCTCTGGAATTTCTTGATTTCGATCTCTGAGCCGTGAGTTACGGTCTTTCAAACAGGGCCTGTTTGGTAACCCGAAATGAAATAGCTGGAACTATTTTGTGCATTTTTGACCAATACCTATTGAAACCTGGGTTGAGATGTCTAAATAAAAGTTGTAGCCCTTCCTCATAGCTTCGAAACGGTGTCTCACCCACCTTGATCCGATATTCCTAGCCTAACTTTTGATCAAAACGGTTTGAGATGGCAGATTTAGCCATTTCCGTTTGCCGTTTCCGCACTTGCATGTGTCCATTTTGTCGTTTCCGCACTTGCATGTGCCGATTTTGCCGTTTTGCTTGTTTTGGGCATGTTAGTGGCCGTTTGTGATATAATGAGATGCAATCTTCTATTTCAGACCGTGGTGAGCTAGGCGGAGCTGGTGGGGCCTACTAGCTAACACGCACGAAGTGATTTCTGCTTTTGTACTACGTAAGTATTCAGACCATTCTTACATGTTCCTTGCTGATGTGTTTTGATATGTATGAAAAGGGTACGATAGGCGAGGGTGTACTTTATCGCACTCGACCTAAACCCTAATTTAGACACGTATTTGTACATGGCATATGTATATGAACCATTTTGGAACTAAAACCCTCGAGCTGGTAGCTCAGGGTGACTTTTGGGTAATTTTGTGAAGTTTGTGAGTTTGAGGTCGATCTCAAGACCTAGATGGACTATTCGAGCCGGTTAGGGCTTGGTCGAAGTCAGTCCAGCCTAGTCTGAGGTCGTCAAGTTTGTGAATCCGATTCACCGAGTATGTGAACCAAGTTTGTGACCCGAGCTTGTGAACCAAGCTCAATTTCGTTCGCTCGAGCAAGTTTGTGAGGTGACTGGCCAGTGAGGGTGATAAGGTGTTAGGTGGGAGTACAAATGGAGTTCTACAGATCTTATTTATGGTCGACGGAGTATCGACAGGAGGTCACGCATGGCAAACGACTTGGCTTTGGAGCCAATCCGTATCCTACCATTGTGATGTTACATTCCTGTATTGATGTGAAATATTTGGATTTTATATGCTTAGTTGAATGTGAACTTTACCGTTTTACCCCTGTTTACTTACTAAGCATATAACTTACCCCGTTTCCTTTGTTTTCCTTAGCAGGGGACGACACGGGGAACGCTTGGGCACATTCACTAGTATAGTTAGGTCTGCTTGTAATAGTTGGACAATTAAGATGTATGTTTGTGTTTTGGTGGTTTGTATGAGGACCCTCCTTAGGGTCCACTTTCTTCTGGTTGTTATTATAATGTAATATAGTGGTTTGACTAGCTGCTTTTGGGGATGTAAATAGGACTCTTTTGGGATTGTATATATTGTAAATAGTGCTCTTTTGGGTCCTGGCGCGAGCCAGGCAGGCGGCCCGCCGATACCCTTGGGTTCGCCCTTGGGAGAAGTGGGGTCGTCACACATAACCAAAGAGTTATTTAGATGAATAGATTTAATAAACCTTACTTGTCTTCTCTTATAAATAGCAAATTCATTTGCATTCTGATTCAGCCTTGTCTGATGAGTACCAAAATTTATCTTCTTCTCATAAGTGCCAAAATAAGGTTTTGTTCCATTTTCTTGAAAACAGTTTTGTTTCTTATATTGTAGTAATTCATTTAAATCATCCATTCTTCTTTTCAAATCACCTTGTTCCTTTTTGAGTGTCTCACAAAGACTTGTTTTTCTATCAAATTTATTTTGTAAATCAATCTCATTCTTTTTCAAAGAATCATTTTCAGTTTTCAATTTCTTATTTTCTTGAAAAAGACGAGCATTGTCCAGAAGAAGAAAACTAATTTTATATTTTAATTCCTTGTTTCTAGTATAAGATTCTTTCAAACTATCATGCAATTTTATAATGAAAGATTTAAGATCATCATCAGTTTTATCATCACTTTCAAATTGAGAGTTGGAAGTTGTTACCTCATCATCTCCAATGGCCATAAAAGCCAATTGAGCAGATTCTTCTTCCTCTTCAATTTCACCATTGGAGTTGCACTCATTCCATGTGAATTGAAAGTTGTTGAATCTTGGTTTTCTTCCTTCATTCTTCTTCTTCATTGGACACTCACTCATGTAGTGTCCAAGTTGATCGTATTCATAGCAATTGTCACATTGCCTTTTGTTGGCCCCTTGCTTTCCTTTATTTCTTGCATTATTGAACTGATTTGGAAATGAGTTGCTATTTTCTCCTTTTCTGAATCTTTGTTTGTTGAGGAATCTCTTGAAACTTTTTGTGATGAGAGCTAGATCACTATCATCAACTTTCACATCATCTCCATCTAGGGAGGCAGAATCATTTTCATCTTGAGATGCCTTTAGAGCAATGCTCCTTCTTACTTTCGCATCCTCTTTTTCTTGCACTCTGGACTTAAGTTTCATCTCATAATAGGTTAAAGAATTAATAAGAGATTCAATAGGTAAGGAATTTAGATCTCTAGCTTCTTCAATGGTAGTCACTTTACTTTCTCAATCCTTGGATAAGGCATTCAGAATTTTTCTGTTTTTCTCACCTAGAGAGTATTCTTTTTCCAGCACCTCCAAGTCCTTAATGAGGTCATTGAATCTACAATACATCTTATCAATGTTTTCATGAGGTTCCATCTTGAACGATTCATACTTGGTAACCAGAATAGATTTCTTTTGTTCTCTCACATTTTCACTTCCTTCATGGATTTCTCTAAATTTGTCCCAAATTTCTTTAGCGAACTTACAACTCTTGACTCTAATAGATTCATTTGAGTCTAAAGCACAATATAACACATTCATGGCTTTTGCATTTAAGGTGAGATGAGCTCTATCCACAGCAGTCAGTTCATTTATAGTTTTTGGTCTAGATCTATGAGTATTTTCATCTATAAGAGAGGCATCATATGGACCTTCTCTAATAATAAACCACAATTCAATATCAATTGATTGCAAAAATATAATCATTCTTTCTTTCCAACTCACATAATTTGACCCATTAAATATAGGTGGTCTAATCACAGAATGTCCTTCTAAAAACATGACATTATTGGTTGTAATTTTTACTCCAAAACCGATTGAACTTAATCTCTAGGAGACCAAGCTCTGATACCAATTGTAAGGATCGAAAACAACCAAGTAAAAGAGATAAGCAGTGTAAAGATCACAAATGAAACAATAAATAAATAAAAAGGAAAGAATTGCAAACCAATTAACTACCGAACTCCTCTTGAGCTTGTAGATTAATTCAAATAAGCTTCTTCAAGTTGATGAATTACAATCACTCTTGTGTACAAAGGAAGGTTCACCTCCTCCTTGCCCCGAATACCACTCGGTCAAGCCAGGAAGTTTTACTATCCCTCAAGAAAACCCTCACAGAGCTACATTCATGAAGTATTCACTCTGTGACAGCCCCACTTTCCCCTAAGGCGAACCAAAGAGGTTAGCAGACTGCCTGCCCAGCTCTCGCCAGGACTAACGGTGCAGTATAGAGCGATCTTTCACGTTCCGGAACTTATAACGCGCGCAAATAAGGCAAAAGGGTAAAATAACCCAAAATAAAAGAAAATGAAATCCGGAGTCGGCCATGAATAGTAACCGACTCGTCCGAACCCAACCAAACATCGAATTACATATACCCCATAACATATAGCTTTTACAAACCAAAAATGACATTTAAAAGTGATACAAAAGTCACTACATATATGGTTTGCCAAAACAAAAGTGAAAACGGCCCTAATGATACATTTAGGGTCCCATTTTATATACAATACAAAAGAGTCATTCATCTAGTTCATTTGGCAACCATTTATCAAAATTCATTCCAAAAGAGTCATATTCCTGTAAGGAAAACAAAAGGAACGGGGTGAGCTAATTGCCCAGCGAGAATACAACTCAAGCAACCAAGTTCATGGATACATCAAGCTTAACAGTCCAATTTACCAAAATAAATAAAGCCACACATTAATAATGAGGATAAAAGGATACGGGTGGCTCTCAAGAGCCCTTTTCCTCGTTTGAATTCTTGATCGGTCTCATTGACTCTCCGTCAATGTTTGAAAAGTAACCAACTGTAGACCCACTTAACTTCCATTCCCTTCCTCCTAACATTCCTCAACCGGGCCCGAAATCCAAACGCATGCATTGTGGTATTACTCGAGTATACCGGAATCGAGAGTCTCTCATACTACACGATTCCATATAACCTTACCCAAGGCTCATTAATTGTCACGACCAAGCCCTTGCTGGCTCGATTCAATCAACTACCAATGGGGTTGAGCTCATGGATAACATTTGAAGTCATGTATTTCATTTCATATAACATTTCATGTAAAATTCCAATAACTTTTCAATAACATGCGATACAATAAGTGAGAATGATAAAGTACACTCTCACTTCAATTAATTAACATTCAACCTCTCAAGTTCAAATATCAAAGCTATATAATAGCACATAAGTGAGTAGTACACTCACCAAGCTAGCAAATGTAGTTTCAAGCACTTTAGTCAAAAGAACGTTGCACCACCGTCACGACCTAAAAACATGTAAACAAATACAATAAGACTCGCTAACGAGTCATAAACCAAGGCCAAACATGACCCCAATAAAGTTCCATAAGCATTTACAAACATTAAAGGAAACCAGAAATTAAGAAAGGGCTTTAACTAAGGCCTTGATATGAAAACCGGATTTGACCTCATAATGCGGTAATGGCACAACTCTCACTACAATTATCGGATGGGGGTGTAAGATCCACCATTTCGAAGCCAAGAAACAGAACTACAACAATGTAGAAGGTCACTCAATCCAGTTCCTAACACAACTAGGTCAAATATACGAAATACTATACCAGAATTCCCAAAACAGGTTTGCAAAACGGAGAAAACTGTAATCGGTATATCTCAGTCCATACAAGTCCAAATGCCGAAATTCCAAAGGCATATGTTAGCTAAGACATTCAGGTACATTTCATCAGAAGACACCAACTTAAAAATCCAAACCAATTCCAGTCAAAACAGGCAATTTCTATCGCAGTTCGGACATTCTGTGCACCAAAAACAGCAACAGTAAAAACGGCATAACTCACTCTACACTTGTCCAATTTCCCTGAAATTTTGCAGGCACACTAAACTCATCAATACCTACAACTTTCATGTTTTGAGCAAAGTCCAAATCGGCCTCTAGCTATGACCTAAATTTTCGGACAGAATAGGGGTTCATGAACCCTAACTTTGCACATTTCATTCCAATTCCAAAATTGGTTGCATTTAACAACAATTCACACCCACTAGAGTCATTTCCAACCATTACAATTCATCATACAAGCCCCCAACATCAAGATCCTATTAAACCAGAAAAATTCCCAATAAAATAAAAACTCCACCAAAACAAGCCAAATCAAGAAACAAATCATATATTCCTTCACTCATGCCACCATTAAGCATAATATAACCATCATTAGGTATAGGGGAGAGGTTGTAGCATCAATTACCAAGAAACAAGGGAAAGAGAGATTGTGGACACCTTAGAGCTTCAAACAAACTTCACTACAACCCTTACTAGCACTAGAAGATAGGATTTTATGGAGTGAAATGGATGGAAGCAAATGTTTTGGGTTGATTTGCACCAAGTAGAAGCTAGAACTTGAAGAGTTTCTCCTTCCTTCTTGAGCTTAGAGAGCCGGCCAACAAGAGAAGAAAAATGGTGATTTTTGGGCATTTTTTTGATATTTAATCCTTGGGTCAAAAAAGTCAAGAAATTGAATAGTAATTCTTAAAGTGCAACCAATGAGGAGGTGACACTTGTCACCTTATTAAATGCATCCTTATCATTCTTTTCTCTCTCACATCAATCACTTCACACATTCTACTTATCACTTAACACCCGACAAATTTTACACAGTATCCAAAACTTAACCTTATTGGCCGAATTTTTCCGAACTTTTCGCACTAGTGGGTCCCACGTCCAATATAGATTCTTAATTTTCTAAAAATTCACCAATGCTAGAAAAATCATCTTAAAACTATAACTGCTCATAAAATCCACTAAGAAAATATTTCTAAGCCAGAAAATGCAGAAAACATGCAATTAAGGGGAAATAAACCCTAGGAAAATAATTAGGGTTTTACGGGTTCTCACACTCTCTCCCCCTTAAAAGAATTTCGTCCTCGAAATTCCTTATCATGGTTCACAAATAGCTCAAGGTATTGTTTTTTTTTTCCACCTCCCAGGTAGCCTTTTCTATCCCATGATTTTTTTTTTCTTCGCGAACACTATTCTCTCTCCTACCCAAACCCTGCGATCCTTACAAACCATACCAAGAGTCAAACGATGATTTTCCCCAAAGGATTACTACTTTCAGGTAGGCGTGATATCCATTTCGTCCATCAGAATTGGGACTGACAAATGGATGAGTAACACCGGGATCTACTAATATTTCCGCAGAAATACCGCAATCGTACCTTCCTCAATCTCAGGAGAATCGGGGACCTGTTGTGGCTCCAGTGAATACACTCGAGCTGCCACCTTAGATTTCGTCCCATTCCCCTTATCCGGTCCCGTGTTGGTCTTTGACGTAGTGTGAGCTCCCCTTCCTTCTTGCGTCATAAGTAGGCAGGTAGCAAGCTTGTGGTCTGCGCTTCCACAACGCAGACATTTGCCTCCTTTCTTCCAGCAATTATCTTCCGAGTGGTTTGACTTTCCGCAATACCCGCAAGGTCCGCGTGCTGCAGAAGCCGAGCCTCCTCTCTGGCCTCTCCCCAACTGGCCGCCTCGTGACGGGCTCTCTCGTGACACTCCCGGTACCCTTTCTTCTCCAATTCCTCGCCCAAACTTGGAAGGGGTACTCTCATTCCCCTGCCCCGAACTATTTCCAGGAAATCCTCGCTTTTTCGCCTGGAAATTTCTTACTTGCAATCTGGCACTCTCTACCCGTTGGGCCTTCTCAACGGCCTCGCTAAAAGCATTGATTTGAGCCACTGCGAGGTCCTTCTGAATCTCCACGTTTAGGCCCTGGATAAAACGCCTAATTCGTCGTTGCTCCGTCACAATCAACTCAGGCGCAAATTTGGACAGGCGGGTGAACTGGCTCTCGTATTCTGCCACCGATTGAGCTCCTTGGCGGAGTCGGATGAACTCATCTTCCTTCCTTTCCTGAACCAGAGGAGGGAAGAATTTCGCGTTAAACTCCCTCATAAAATTTACCCAAGTCCTGGGCGTTTGTTCCCTCTCCCATTTTTGCCGAATGACATTCCACCAGGAGCGGGCCGCCTCTTCCAGCTGGAAAACGGCAAAAGTCACCTGCCGTTCTTCGGTATAGTGCAGGGCGGCAAAAATATCGACCATCTTTTCGAGCCACCTTTCGGCAACATCCGGATCAGGTCCCCCGATGAACTTGGGTGGGGCAAACTTTTGAAATCGTTCCAGAGCTCTGTCTTCGCTCTCAACATGGTTGCCAGGGTTTCCAGGGTTTCCAGGATTAGGATTTGGATTCTGGCCTTGTTGCTGCACCACTTGTGCCAACAGGTTTGTCATTTGCTGCATAGCGGCAGCTATCTGTACATTAGGGTCAACTCTCGGTTCAGGATGGGGTCCAGAGGAGGTTTCTCCAGTACCCCGGTCTGGCGTAGGTTGCCTATTCCCGCGCCCACGGCCCCGTCCACTACGTGTACCGTCCATACAATCTAAGTCGATCTAGGTCACAAAATAAATATACTGTTAATGGGCAATGGGCACCTAACCCCTCCTTTTCGCAGCCCGAAACAGGAACAAGTAAACAAGAACAAATAACTACTCCACTCCCTCGTCGAGCATTTAAACACATAACACATATACAGAGAACACATAACAGTATCAACATGTATACAGAACAGTCAGTCAAGTACATATAAAGTCATCCATAGAATCGCAATTTCTAGTTCGCCCCATTCTTTCTAACCTAGACTCTCGTGTCTTTCGTATCCGGGCGCAAGAATCCCATTTAAGATAATTCACAACTCGAGCCGGCCGGTCCCAAGCGTAAATCATCCATATTATAGATTCCTACCCGACATACATATCTATCTTCCTCAAGTTGCATAATAAAGATTTTTACACTTATAACATGCCCCATTCATAACTTACGCTCAAACGAGCACTTAGACATCTCCATGAAATCAGGACCATAACACCACTTGGCCCTAGGCTCACTCCGCGCAGAGACCACGCGAAGTGGCTCTGATACCACCTGTGACAGCCCCACTTTCCCCTAAGGCGAACCAAAGAGGTTAGCGGACTGCCTGCCCAGCTCTCGCCAGGACTAACGGTGCAGTATAGAGCGATCTTTCACGTTCCGGAACTTATAACGCGCGCAAATAAGGCAAAAGGGTAAAATAACCCAAAATAAAAGAAAATGAAATCCGGAGTCGGCCATGAATAGTAACCGACTCGTCCGAACCCAACCAAACATCAAATTACATATACCCCATAACATTTAGCCTTTACAAACCAAAATGACATTTAAAAGTGATACAAAAGTCACTACATATATGGTTTGCCAAAACAAAAGTGAAAACGGCCCTAATGATACATTTAGGGTCCCATTTTATATACAATACAAAAGAGTCATTCATCTAGTTCATTTGGCAACCATTTATCAAAATTCATTCCAAAAGAGTCATATTCCTGTAAGGAAAACAAAAGGAACGGGGTGAGCTAATTGCCCAGTGAGAATACAACTCAAGCAACCAAGTTCATGGATACATCAAGCTTAACAGTCCAATTTACCAAAATAAATAAAGCCACACATTAATAATGAGGATAAAAGGATACGGGTGGCTCTCAAGAGCCCTTTTCCTCGTTTGAATTCTTGATCGGTCTCATTGACTCTCCGTCAATGTTTGAAAAGTAACCAACTGTAGACCCACTTAACTTCCATTCCCTTCCTCCTAACATTCCTCAACCGGGCCCGAAATCCAAACGCATGCATTGTGGTATTACTCGAGTATACCGGAATCGAGAGTCTCTCATACTACACGATTCCATATAACCTTACCCAAGGCTCATTAATTGTCACGACCAAGCCCTTGCCGGCTCGATTCAATCAACTACCAATGGGGTTGAGCTCATGGATAACATTTGAAGTCATGTATTTCATTTCATATAACATTTCATGTAAAATTCCAATAACTTTTCAATAACATGCGATACAATAAGTGAGAATGATAAAGTACACTCTCACTTCAATTAATTAACATTCAACCTCTCAAGTTCAAATATCAAAGCTATATAATAGCACATAAGTGAGTAGTACACTCACCAAGCTAGCAAATGTAGTTTCAAGCACTTTAGTCAAAAGAACGTTGCACCACCGTCACGACCTAAAAACATGTAAACAAATACAATAAGACTCGCTAACGAGTCATAAACCAAGGCCAAACATGACCCCAATAAAGTTCCATAAGCATTTACAAACATTAAAGGAAACCAGAAATTAAGAAAGGGCTTTAACTAAGGCCTTGATATGAAAACCGGATTTGACCTCATAATGCGGTAATGGCACAACTCTCACTACAATTATCGGATGGGGGTGTAAGATCCACCATTTCGAAGCCAAGAAACAGAACTACAACAATGTAGAAGGTCACTCAATCCAGTTCCTAACACAACTAGGTCAAATATACGAAATACTATACCAGAATTCCCAAAACAGGTTTGCAAAACGGAGAAAACTGTAATCGGTATATCTCAGTCCATACAAGTCCAAATGCCGAAATTCCAAAGGCATATGTTAGCTAAGACATTCAGGTACATTTCATCAGAAGACACCAACTTAAAAATCCAAACCAATTCCAGTCAAAACAGGCAATTTCTATCGCAGTTCGGACATTCTGTGCACCAAAAACAGCAACAGTAAAAACGGCATAACTCACTCTACACTTGTCCAATTTCCCTGAAATTTTGCAGGCACACTAAACTCATCAATACCTACAACTTTCATGTTTTGAGCAAAGTCCAAATCGGCCTCTAGCTATGACCTAAATTTTCGGACAGAATAGGGGTTCATGAACCCTAACTTTGCACATTTCATTCCAATTCCAAAATTGGTTGCATTTAACAACAATTCACACCCACTAGAGTCATTTCCAACCATTACAATTCATCATACAAGCCCCCAACATCAAGATCCTATTAAACCAGAAAAATTCCCAATAAAATAAAAACTCCACCAAAACAAGCCAAATCAAGAAACAAATCATATATTCCTTCACTCATGCCACCATTAAGCATAATATAACCATCATTAGGTATAGGGGAGAGGTTGTAGCATCACTTACCAAGAAACAAGGGAAAGAGAGATTGTGGACACCTTAGAGCTTCAAACAAACTTCACTACAACCCTTACTAGCACTAGAAGATAGGATTTTATGGAGTGAAATGGATGGAAGCAAATGTTTTGGGTTGATTTGCACCAAGTAGAAGCTAGAACTTGAAGAGTTTCTCCTTCCTTCTTGAGCTTAGAGAGCCGGCCAACAAGAGAAGAAAAATGGTGATTTTTGGGCATTTTTTTGATATTTAATCCTTGGGTCAAAAAAGTCAAGAAATTGAATAGTAATTCTTAAAGTGCAACCAATGAGGAGGTGACACTTGTCACCTTATTAAATGCATCCTTATCATTCTTTTCTCTCTCACATCAATCACTTCACACATTCTACTTATCACTTAACACCCGACAAATTTTACACAGTATCCAAAACTTAACCTTATTGGCCGAATTTTTCCGAACTTTTCGCACTAGTGGGTCCCACGTCCAATATAGATTCTTAATTTTCTAAAAATTCACCAATGCTAGAAAAATCATCTTAAAACTATAACTGCTCATAAAATCCACTAAGAAAATATTTCTAAGCCAGAAAATGCAGAAAACATGCAATTAAGGGGAAATAAACCCTAGGAAAATAATTAGGGTTTTACGGGTTCTCACACACTCACAAATGAAAAGCTTACAATGAACCTCACATCACTAAGACTACAAATCTTCTTTGAAGAGTATTTTCTCACTAAAATCACTCTAGATCTTTTGTATCTTCAGTGTGCAAAAGTTGTTTAAAGATTCTAACCATACTCTATTTATAGGAGACCAACAAAGTGCTTCATTAATGCTTCCAACGGATAGAAAGTAGTTGAACAGTCAACTAGCCGTTGGAGTATCGGACGTCCGATACTCCGTATGATTGGCCTTCCCACAGTACTCACAAGATACTCGAGTTTGACCTCCTTGTGAGGCACCTTTTGCTTGCTCCCGGCCACGCGAAGCTCCTCCTGGAGTAATTTCCTTAGATGTCCCTGAAATTTTCTCACCACCATCTCCTCGACCTATCTTAGAGGGTGGCATATCTAAATCATCACGTCCTTGCCTTTGACTTCCACCAGGCGCACCTCTCCTTTTTGCATGAAAAGCTCTCACTTTTGCCCTAGCAATTTCTATTCGTTGGGCCTTCTCCAAGACCTCTGTAAATGTATTAATCTGGGCCGCCGCTAAGGCCTCTTGTATCTCTACATTGAGCCCTTGCACAAACCTCCGGACTCTTCTTTGCTCCGTAGCTATCAGTTCAGGAGCAAATTTAGACAACTTCGTAAATTGGGTTTCATACTCAGCTATACTCAAAGTTCCCTGCCGAAACTTAATAAACTCATCTTCTCTTTTCTCCTGGACAATAGGTGGGAGGTATTTTTTGTTAAACTCTCGCACGAAATTCACCCACGTCCATGCGGTCCCCTCTCTCTCCCACTTAGCTTGAACCACATTCCACCAAGCCCTGGCCGGACCTTCAAATTGAAAAACGGCAAAGTGCACTTGTCTATCCTCCGCATAGTTCAAAGCGGCAAAGATATTGATCATGGCCTCCAGCCATCTCTCGGCTCCCTCCGGGTCTGGTCCTCCCAAGAACTTAGGTGGAGAGAACTTCTGGAATCTCTCAAGAGCCCTATCTTGCCCCGATAGAGAGCCTATCTTGCCCCATATCGGGGTCCCTAGGTTGATTTACAGGGGCTTGACCCTGTTGTTCCACTAAACGGGCCAGAATATTAGTCATTTGTTGGATTGCAGTTGCCACTTGATCTCCTCCTACAGCCTGGGGTCCAGGTTGTGGCTCAATCGTTGCCTCTCTCTCCTCTCTCGGTTCTTGCACCGGTTCCTGTGCTTGTCTACCCCCACGGCCACGACTAGGACCGCGTCCTCGGTTAGTTCCCCTGGCTTGATTTCTTCTACCCTCCATGTTTTGGATTTAACCAACTATGAACATGTAAACAGGGTAAGGTATGGCTCATGTAGCACATTTCAAAAGGATAAATAGAGGCAATAAAATGCATAATAAACAAGTTCTTTATATACATAGCAAACAAGTCACATAACCTACAGGACATTAACCCTAGGTATTGCTCAGGCACTACACTTAATCAAAACTCGAAGCACGTGAATAATAAGGATCCCAAATCCCACGAATATCTTCAATATATTTCAAGTCCAGACTATTCGCATTCCCCGTGCCTTTGCTTTCGCCATCCAAACTTATCCGAATATTACGCGAGATCTCAACTTATTGTAAAGGTATCAGTCTTTGGTACTCAGGGACAGGAATCCAAAAATATGATAATTCACCACTCAAGCTGGCCAGGCTCAAGAGCAAATCACTCGTATTAGAGATTCCTACCCAACATGCATATCTAAGGTCCCCAACAATAGACAATTGTTTCACACTTAACAAGTCAATCCACACAGTCGAGAATCCTCTCCCGGTACGAGCTCAATAGGAACTCCGATACCATTTGTGACGGCCCCACCTCCCCCTGGGCATACCCTAGGGTTTAGCGGACCACCTGCCCAACTCTCGTCAGGAATCACTCCCTCGTATCACGTGCATACAACCGTCGATAATAAATAACATCGCAATTCAAGCTTATAATTTACATTGATGCATAATCAAGATACAAAACCTCAATATATCCAAACTGGTTCAAAGTGTATACAATCCAGATACAAAACATTCTATTCGAGTAATAGCGCGAGTACAAGTCAAAAGTAAAAAACAACTAGTCTACGCTAGTCTTTACATATCTCATGCCTCGCTCGTACCCCTGAAAGGAAAACAAATAGAGTGGAATGAGCTAAAAGCCCAGTGAGGTTCCAAATAGCAAATTGACCATTATTTATAAGTACAAGTTTTCGATATAGCAAAGTAACGAGCATGAAGAGTTCATAAAAAGGAGCAATAACACGTCAAGTAGCAATCTCAAAATGAGCGAGTGTAAAAGTTTTTCAAAATAAACAACAATCCAATAAGCAATAATCATTCCAAAGCATAAGGATACGGATGGCTCTCAGGAGCCAACTTCCATTCATCATCAGGAGCTTGATCACGTAATAGTTGACACTCCGTCAACTTTCAAGTAATTAACCAATCCAGTAGAACACCACTTACACTACTCTCCGTCCACCATTCAAACCCCCTACTAGGCCCAAAATCCTCAATAAACACAAGATTTATACTTGGAAAATGCCATTTGAGTCCAAAGTACAAGGAAAACATACTTCGAGCAGTCATTATTTTATTTCCCAAGGGTACAAGTTCGGCCAAGTCCTTACTTATATACCTTGGAACAAGAAGATGCAAGTATCCTAGATAGTTCAAGTAGTAATCACTCTTAACCCTAACTCAAGTCGCGAGTATATTTCTCTAGTCCTCGAGCGTAAATTTGGGCAGCATGCCCTTTGTATTTTCCTATTTCCAGCCATTTATGGCTTCATTATTTTCCTCATTCAAACCCAAAGGTACACACACAACAATCTAATTTCAATAGCCATTCCATAGGCTCAAGACAATACAAGGACAAAAATCAAACTAATACCAAGTACGGAAATGAGCTTTAGTAAAAGACAGATTTGATAGAGTTTTGTGTAACGGACACAACCTAAGCTACGCTTATCAGATTGGGGTGAAACTTATACCATTTCGAAGCTAAGACGAAGGCCTACAACTTTCATGAAGATCACTTAGTCAAATTTCCAGTGTAACCCAGTCAAATTCCCAATTCACAGAACCGACTTCCAACTAACTAGCTAGTTAACCATACTACATTTAAATGGCCATATCTCAGGCTACCAAAGTCCGTTTAAGGAGTTCTTTGAGGCGTTGAAAAATTAAGACAGAGTACTAAAACATTCATGTTTTGGAAAATGGATAAATCAGCACGGATCATAGTGAATAGACACGGTCAACTAGATGAACTGTCTAAAACGGATCACTGGAAACATCCTAGGGCAGCGAGGGTATTTTGATCTTTTCACAGGCTACGTTGCTCCGATTGAGCTAAACTTTTGTAGGAAACTATAAAACATCATTCTATACAACTTTCATGTTTTATTATAAGCCTAATTTGGCCTCTAACATCACGAACTGGAACCGGACAGAACATGGCTACATTTTTCCAGAAATCTGGAATTTTTCGTTTTCAATGGAAAATTTCTTCATTTCTTGCTCCAATCATCACCACAACCTCTTATATAAGCTTAGATACAACATATATTATCCATACAACAAGTTTAGGCAGAAAATCACCAAACCCTAACTTACATTCATCACCTCAAATTCATCCCAACAACTTGGATAACTACTAATCTAACCAAAATATGAGTTATATAACAACTTAAGCAAAAATAAAAGGACCAAAGCCATGGTTAGACCTTATACCTCAACAAAAGAAGCTTGCAAGAGTAATACTTCACCTCCTCTTTAAATTTTTGTTTCCCCTAGCTTCCTAAGGTCACAACTCACAAATTAATCGGTTTAGAATTTTGTTTCCTCACTTGGATGGCTCAAACTCAAGATGAAGGAAGGTTGTTTCTTGCTCTCTCTTTCTCCTCTCTTGTCTCGGCCAACCAGCAGAAAAATGAAGGGGAATGGAGCAAAATGGATGATAAAAGGTTGGACTTTTGGCTTGGTCAAGTGGCCATAGGTGAGTGACACTTGTCACCACCAAAGCCAACCAAAATTTCTTTTTCTTTCCATGCATTTTTAGCCCTAAATTTCGGTCAAAGCCAGCTGGAAATAAGGAGATATTTTGCTCAAATAATAATGATCTTGTATGGTAAGAAAGTGGTGGTCAAGTGGTGCGATCAATCGGTAGTGCACGGTACCCGTCAGTTCGCACCGTTTTTCTTTAAATCACACGTACTAGGGTTTTTACTTCCTATTCACTAACTTTTTATCATTGATTCTAATCACATATTATTTCTCACCTAAAAGTCACTCTTAAGTACCAAATTTGATCCTTACTCCATACCGAAGAATCACCCTACGGAAAAACGTGAAAACCCTAACTTGCTCCAACTTGAAAACGAAAAGTGAAAACCTTTACTTTCGTGTTCATTTGCACTTATTGTGGGGTGGTTGGGTGGTAGGGCTATTATAAAATCATAATTTCCAATAAAAAGGGCATTTTTAAGAAAACGTGAGGGGTTTTACAATTCCATAAATTGAATTTAGGGTTTCGGTTAAAATATGAGAAATTTGAGAAAATGGTCAGTCACAAATGAAACTAGGGTTTTGATTAGACTTTATTTCTAGAATTTAGGGTTTCTAGTCTTTAAAACAAAACAATAGCTTAAAATAAAAATAAACTAAAGGAAGCATAATATTTTTTTTTCGTTTGAAACTAAACAACAATAGTATCCTAAAAGTTGGGGTATCACAATCTCCCCTCCTCAAAAGAATTTCATCCTCGAAATTCATCCATGCACTCCTAAATAGCGTAGGGTATTTTCTTGTATATCCATTTCTAGCTCTCAGGTCTCACTGTAGCCAAAATTTAGCTTAACAATAGAAATCACGAATCGTACCTTCTACTATCTCCGATGATTCAGGTAATGCCTGTTGATCCAAGGCGTAAACTCTAGCTGGCACTCTTGGCTTAGCCCTCCTACATTTGCTTGTTCAGGGTTTAGGTGTGATCTACGGGGACAAGTTGCAAGCTGGTGCTCGGCACTACCACACCATAAATATTTTCCAGCCTTTCGCCAACAATCATTCTCCGTATGATTGGCCTTCCCACAGTACTCACAAGATACTCGAGTTTGACCTCCTTGTGAGGCACTTCTTGCTTGCTCCCGGCCACGCGAGGCTCCTCCTGGAGTAATTTCCTTAGATGTCCCTGAAATTTTCTCACCACCATCTCCTCGACCCATCTTAGAGGGTGGCATGTCTAAATCATCCTGTCCTTGCCTTTGACTTCCACCAGGCGCACCTTTCCTTTTTGCATGAAAAGCTCTCACTTGTGCCCTAGCAATTTCTATTCGTTGGGCCTTCTCCAAGACCTCTGTAAATGTATTAATCTGGGCCGCCGCTAAGGCCTCTTGTATCTCCACATTGAGCCCTTGCACAAACCTCCGGACTCTTCTTTGCTCCGTAGCTATCAGTTCAGGAGCAAATTTAGACAACTTCGTAAATTGGGTTTCATACTCAGCTATACTCAAAGTTCCCTGCCGAAGCTTAATAAACTCATCTTCTCTTTTCTCCTGGACAATAGGTGGGAGGTATTTTTTGTTAAACTCTCGCACGAAATTCACCCACGTCCATGCGGTCCCCTCTCTCTCCCACTTAGCTTGAACCACATTCCACCAAGCCCTGGCCGGACCTTCAAATTGAAAAACGGCAAAGTGCACTTGTCTATCCTCCGCATAGTTCAAAGCGGCAAAGATATTGATCATGGCCTCCAGCCATCTCTCGGCTCCCTCCGGGTCTGGTCCTCCCAAGAACTTAGGTGGAGAGAACTTCTGGAATCTCTCAAGAGCCCTATCTTGCCCCGATAGAGAGCCTATCTTGCCCCATATCGGGGTCCCTAGGTTGATTTACAGGGGCTTGACCCTGTTGTTCCACTAAACGGGCCAGAATATTAGTCATTTGTTGGATTGCAGTTGCCACTTGATCTCCTCCTACAGCCTGGGGTCCAGGTTGTGGCTCAATCGTTGCCTCTCTCTCCTCTCTCGGTTCTTGCACCGGTTCCTGTGCTTGTCTACCCCCACGGCCACGACTAGGACCGCGTCCTCGGTTAGTTCCCCTGGCTTGATTTCTTCTACCCTCCATGTTTTGGATTTAACCAACTATGAACATGTAAACAGGGTAAGGTATGGCTCATGTAGCACATTTCAAAAGGATAAACAGAGGCAATAAAATGCATAATAAACAGGTTCTTTATATACATAGCAAACAAGTCACATAACCTACAGGACATTAACCCTAGGTATTGCTCAGGCACTACACTTAATCAAAACTCGAAGCACGTGAATAATAAGGATCCCAAATCCCACGAATATCTTCAATATATTTCAAGTCCAGACTATTCGCATTCCCCGTGCCTTTGCTTTCGCCATCCAAACTTATCCTAATATTACGCGAGATCTCAACTTATCGTAAAGGTATCACTCTTTGGTACTCAGGGACAAGAATCCGAAAATATGATAATTCACCACTCAAGCTGGCCAGGCTCAAGAGCAAATCACCCGTATTAGAGATTCCTACCCAACATACATATCTAAGGTCCCCAACAATAGACAATTGTTTCACACTTAACAAGTCAATCCCCACAGTCTGAGAATCCTCTCCCGGCACGAGCTCAATAGGAGCTTTGATACCATCTGTGACGGCCCCACCTCCCCCTGGGCATACCCTAGGGTTTAGCGGACCGCCTGCCCAGCTCTCGCCAAGACTCACTCCCTCGTATCACGTGCATACAACCGTTGACAATAAATAACATCACAATTCAAGCTTATATTTTACATTGATGCACAATCAAGATACAAAACCTCAATATACCCAAACTGGTTCAAAGTGTATACAATCCAGATACAAAACATTATATTCGAGTAATAGTGCGAGTACAAGTCAAAAGTAAAAAACAACTAGTCTACGCTAGTCTTTACATATCTCACGCCTCGCTCGTACCCCTGAAAGGAAAACAAATGGAGTGGAATGAGCTAAAAGCCCAGTGAGGTTCCAAATAGCAAATTGACCATTATTTATAAGTACAAGTTTTCGATATAGCAAAGTAACGAGCATGAACAGTTCGTAAAAAGGAGCAATAACACGTCAAGTAGCAATCTCAAAATGAGCGAGTGTAAAAGTTTTTCAAAATAAACAATAATCCAATAAGCAATAATCATTCCAAAGCATAAGGATACGAATGGCTCTCAGGAGCCAACTTCCATTCATCATCAGGAGCTTGATCACGTAATAGTTGACACTCCGTCAACTTTCAAGTAATTAACCAATCCAGTAGAACACCACTTACACTACTCTCCGTCTACCATTCAAACCCCCTACTAGGCCCGAAATCCTCAATAAACACGGGTGGTAATACTCGAGTATATCGATTAGTCGAGGAGATATCACTCCACTCGACAATCAAGAGACCCAGGGTTCGTTACCCAATCGACCAAGTCCTTGCCGGCTCGACACGAGTAACTTGCCGCAGGATTTCTGGAATTCCAGGAAGTGCGCACAATATAAACAAGTATATCAATTCAATTTCAACAATAAACAAGTATATATCAAATAAGGGCGAGTGCGATAAAGTACACTCTCGCCCTAACAATTCACGTATACAACATGTAATCACATTGGTCACGTATCAAATACAAGTATCAAGTTCAATTCGGTATTTGAAAGCACTCACAAAAAATGAAGTGCCCCTAGTAATCACGTCTGGTTTATACTCCGGGTTCGGAGTCCAAATCTGCGATAAAACTCAATTTGAGAACTTTGAAACATGACTAAGATTCGAAACTTAGACGTTTCGTTCAACAAGAATCAGGAAATGGAAATTCACTTGGAGAATATTCGTGAAACACTCGCTCGCTTTTCAAACTATATAACTTTGTAACATTTATTCTTGGAAATGCCATTTGAGTCGAAAGTACAAGGAAAACATACTTCGACCTGTCATTATTTTATTTCCCAAGGGTACAAGTTTGGCCAAGTCCTTACATATATATTTTGGAACAAGAAGATGCAAGTATCCTAGATAGTTCAAGTAGTAATCACTCTTAACCCTTACTCAAGTCGCAAGTATATTTCTCTAGTCCTCGAGCGTAAATTTGGGCAGCATGCCCTTTGTATTTTCCTATTTCCAGCCATTTATGGCTTCATTATTTTCCTCATTCAAATCCAAAGGTACACACACAACAATATAATTTCAATAGCCATTCCATAGGCTCAAGACAATACAAGGACAAAAATCAAACTAATAACAAGTGCAGAAATGAGCTTTAGTAAAAGACAGATTTGATAGAGTTTTACATAACGGACACAACCTAAGCTACGCTTATCATATTGGGGTGTAACTTATACCATTTCGAAGCTAAGACGAAGGCCTACAACTTTCATGAAGATCACTTAGTCAAATTTCCAGTGTAACCCAGTCAAATTTTCAATTCACAGAACCGACTTCCAACTAACTAGCTAGTTAACCGTACTACATTTAAATGGTCATATCTCAGGCTACCAAAGTCCGTTTAAGGAGTTCTTTGAGGCATTAAAAAATAAGACAGAGTAATAAAATATTCATGTTTTGGCAAATGGCTAAATCAGCACGGATCATAGTGAATAGACACGGTCAACTAGATGAACTGTCTAAAACGGATCACTGGAAACATCCTAGGGCAGCGAGGATATTTTGGTCTTTTCACAGGCTACGTTGCTCCGATTGAGCTAAAATTTTGTAGGCAACTATAAAACATCATTCTCTACAACTTTTATGTTTTATTATAAGCCTAATTTGGCTTCTAACATCACGAACTGGAACCGGACAGAACAGGGCTACATTTTTCCAGAAATCTGGAATTTTTCGTTTTCAATGGAAACTTTCTTCATTTCTTGCTCCAATCATCACCACAACCTCTTATATAAGCTTAGATACAACATATATTATCCATACAACAAGTTTAGGCAGAAAATCATCAAACCCTAACTTACATTCATCACCTCAAATTCATCCCAACAACTTGGATAACTACTAATCTAACCAAAATATGAGTTATATAACAACTTAAGCAAAAATAAAAGGACCAAAGCCATGGTTAGACCTTATACCTCAACAAAAGAAGCTTGCAAGAGTAATACTTCACCTCCTTTTGAAATTTTTGTTTCCCCTAGCTTCCCAAGGTCACAACTCACAAATTAATCGGTTTAGAATTTTGTTTCCTCACTTGGATGGCTCAAACTCAAGATGAAGGAAGGTTGTTTCTTGCTCTCTCTTTCTCCTCTCTTGTCTCGGCCAACCAGCAGAAAAATGAAGGGGAATGGAGCAAAATGGAGGATAAAAAGGTTGGACTTTTGGCTTGGTCAAGTGGCCATAGGTGAGTGACACTTGTCACCACCAAAGCCAACCAAAATTTCTTTTTCTTTCCATGCATTTATAGCCCTAAATTTCGGTCAAAGCCATTTGGAAATAAGGAGATATTTTTCTCAAATAATAATGATCTTGTATGGTAAGAAAGTGGTGGTCAAGTGGTGCGTTCAATCGGTAGTGCACGGTACCCGTCGGTTCGCACCGTTTTTCTTTAAATCACACGTACTAGGGTTTTTACTTCCTATTCACTAACTTTTTATCATTTCTTTTAATCACATATTATTTCTCACCTAAAAGTCACTCTTAATTACCAAATTTGATCCTTACTCCATACCGAAGAATCACCCTACAGAAAAACGTGAAAACCCTAACTTGCTCCAACTTGAAAATGAAAAGTGAAAACCTTTACTTTCATGTTCATTTGCACTTATTGTGGGGTGATTGGGTGGTAGGGCTATTATAAAATCATAATTTCCAATAAAAAGGGCATTTTTAAGAAAATATGAGGGGTTTTACAATTCCATAAATTGAATTTAGGGTTTCGGTTAAAATATGAGAAATTTGAGAAAATGATCAGTCACAAATGAAACTAGGGTTTTGATTAGACTTTATTTCTAGAATTTAGGGTTTCTAGTCTTTAAAACAAAACAATATCTTAAAATAAAAATAAACTAAAGGAAGCATAATATTTTTTTTTCTTTTGAAACTAAACAACAATAGTATCCTAAAAGTTGGGGTATCACAAGTTTAGTCAAAAGGCTTACAATCATGCACAAGTAGCATTCAATCATTTAATCATTGAAAATTTCTCGTTCACTTAGGTCGAGTGCGATAAAGTACACACTCGCCTATCGAAAATTCGTTTAACAATCATTGAAAAACATTTAACATTCAAGGAAACATTCACACAATTCACATAGTCATTGGAAGCACAACATGCAAAGAACACTCGTCATTTTAAGCAAAATAACGTCAAAAGTTTCCTTCCGTATTATGCCCTTGATCACCAACAAACCCTAAGTATAACCAAGAGAAAATATTATGGTTCAAGCATCCAAAGTTTAGGTGAACCACAGAAAATTCGAGTAACTACTAGTACAAAGGTGCAAATATGGTTTTGGAGTGAAAAGAGAACATTTAGACCCAAAGTACATGAGCAACCAAGAATTTTCTATTCCAATCATAAACCAAGCTCAAAATGGTTTAACAACTCCAACTTAAAGTTGGAAATGAAAGTAAGGACAGTTTTAGGAAAACAGAATTTTTCCAGTTTTGTGCGATGCTATTTGAAAAATCATATCTCAAGTTTCTTAAGTCCAAAATTTATAAACTTTACACTGTTAGAAAATAGATTCAAAGAGTTACAATTTCTCAAAAGACACCTTTGCAAGATTCTATCCACAAGTCAGTCAAAATCCAATCTCAAGTGGCTACTTTATCCAGTAGAAAGACAGAACAAGAATGAAAATTCAGTCAACTTTGGAAAATCATAGATATTTATAGGAATTGAGAAAAATTCTGAAATGTTTACGGTGGAAAGTACTCTGAATCTAGTTTCAAACGCAATAAGAAGAACTCTATTTGGATTTTTCTACACCAAGATATGACAGATTTTCCAAGACTGCTCAGATTCTCCTGCGGAAAAAATTTCAGCAGCACTTCCTTTGTGTTTACCAATTTTTTTGCAGCCATTTCAAGGCTACACTTTCGCCAGAAAGTTCACAAGATATAGGATACATATAGTACTTATTTTAACCACAAAACTAGCTATAACCACTATATACCTAAGCTGGAAATTAACTAAACCCTAGCAACAACTTCACCAAACCCTAGCAAAACCATGAAATTACCATAAACATGCTTCCTTCAACTTCAATTATAACATATCTTGCATACATCTCAAGAAACAAGTAAAAAGAGATGTTTTCTAGAAATTTTACCTCAAAATCCCAAGATAACAAACAACTCAAAAGTTTTCTTCCCCAAGTAACTCCACCAAAAGCTTCCCTCCAAGCTTAACTCAACATTAATCGGTATGGATTAAGGTTGGTCTTTGGATTCTTCACAAATCAAGCAAGGAAATCAGGATGAAAATTTGGAAGTTTTTCTCTCTTCTCTCTCTCAATTTCGGCCTTCACAAGAGAAAATGAAAGGCTTGTGTTGTGAAATTGCAAGATAAAGACTAAAGGAAAGTCTTGGTCAAAGATTGACTTGATGGTTGACAAGTGTCACCCAACTATTTTGTCTTTCTTTTCCTTTTCCTTAGTCAATAATAGTGGCTGACTTAAGGGTTAATTTAGGGGAAATTAAATGAAATAAAAACAAGGAGATTAGGGTAAGAAAGTATTGGTCAAGCGGTGTACTCAACCAGTAACAACTGCGCACGTCGGTTCAAGCCTATTTTTCTTAACTCCCTTGTACTTTTGTTTTAACTTATGATTCACTAACTTATTATTAGCACTTCTAATCACAAACTTCCTCTTATGAAATACTCACTCTTATCCACCAAATTTAGTGCACACACCTCACCAATCAATCACACTACCAAAATGTACCAAAACCCTAACTTACTCTAACTTTAAAAGTAAAAGTAAAACTCTTGACTCAACTAATGAAATCACCATGAAATTTAGGGCTAGTAAATAGTTAAATAGTCAAAGTAAAGAAATATAGAAGGAAATATAAATTAATTTTTTAAAAATGGAAGAAAATTCTCGAATCCTCACAGAATTGGTCGCGACTGAGCGAAAAAAGGTAAGGAGATTTGTACAAGAGCTAAATGTAGAGATCCAGGAGGCTCTAGTAGTAGCTCAGATTGATACCTTCGTCGAGGCATTAAAAAAGGCTCAGAGGGTCAAGAGTGCAAGGCTTAAAGTCAAAGCCTTTCAAGGGAGAAAAAGGAATATATCGAGTGGCACATTATGGCAAACCAGTAAGAGCATGCCACCTCTTAAGGCTGGCAGAGAGATCGGTGGAATTAGAATGTTAGAGCCATCTAGAGTGACTCCAGCGAAAAGATGCCAAAGTGGTCTGGGACAGTCAAAGAATACCTCACAAGAAGGCTAGGGAGTAACCTCTTATGCACCCTGTGGTTATTGTGGAAAGTCGGGTCATGTTGAGAGCAATTGTTGGAGGAAAGGAAAAGGGTGTTTTATTGTGAAAATGTCGAGCATCAGATTTCTAGTTGTCCGCTCATGTCTTCAGAAGGAAGTAACACCCACCGATCAGATAAGCCTGTTACTAAGCCACCGAGTTCAAGAGGGGGTAGAGCTAAAGTGTTGGCTAAGGTTTATATCTTGGATTATCAACAAATCTCTGACTCAACTAAGGTTATAGAAGGTACGATCCCTGTATTCCATCGCTTAGCTAAGGTTTTAATAGACCCTGGTGCGACTCATTTATTTGTGAAATGTGATTTTATGAGTGGAGTAGATGTAGAGCGTACTAAATTGCCTTATGATTTGGAAGTTAGAACACCCACGGGGGATCAATGCTTGACTTCTAACTTAGTGTATAGAAATTGCGAGATTTGGATTGGGGAGCGTAAGTTGTTGGCTGACCTAATAAGTTTACCGATTAAGGGATATGACGTCATTTTGGGAATGGATTGGCTAACTCAATATCATGCTCGGTTGGATTGTAAGATGAAAGTTGTGGAATTGTGCATTCCGGGGGAAGCAGTATTAAGGCTAGACGTGAGAAGAAAGTTAGCCTCGTCAGCTCTTATTTCAGGGATTCAAGTTAGAAAATTGCTAAGTAAAGGAGCTCGATGGTACCTAGCCTTCCTAATTAATACCCCAAGGGAACAAGTGAAGTTGGAAGATGTACCAATTGTGAAAGATTTTTCCGATATTTTGCCTAAGGAGTTGGTCTCGTTACCACCTGAGAGAGATGTGGAGTTTAAGATTGACTTGCTACGAGGGACTGCGCCTATTTTTAAAACTCCTTATAGGATGATGGCACTAGTTGAGTTGAAAGAATTAAAGCTGCAATTACAAGATTTACTGGAGCGAGGATTTATGTGTGAGAGTGATTCGCCTTGGGGAGCTCCAGTCTTATTTGTTAAGAAGAAAGATGGGAGTTTGAGACTATGCATCGATTATCAAGGGTTGAATGATATTACTATTAAGAATAAATATCCTTTGCCTCACATAGATGAATTGTTTGATCAATTACAAGGAGCTGTGGTATTTTCTAAGTTGTATCTTAGACAAAGATACTATGAACTAAGGATTAAAGAAGAGGATGTACCCAAGACTGCTTTTAATTCTAGATACGGGCATTTCGAATTTTTAGTGATGCCTTTTAGATTGACTAATGCCCCAGCAGCTTTGATGGATCTAATGCATCGGATTTTTATACCTTATCTAGATCAATTTGTAGTGATCTTTATTGATGATATTTTGGTATACTCGAAGACAAAAGAACACCATGAATACTATTTGAGGATAGTACTACAAACCCTAAGGGAACATCAGTTATATGCTAAGTTTAGCAAATGTGAGTTTTGGTTGGATGAGATATCTTTCCTTAGGCATATAATTTCTAAGGATGGAATAACTGTGGATCCAACGAAGGTGAAGGCGGTATCTAAGTGGAAACAACCAAAAATCCCACCGAGATTCGTAGTTTCTTGGGCTTAGCAGGTCACCACCGTCGATTTTTTTCAGATTTTTCTAAGATTGCCAGCCCATTGTCTGAGTTAACCAAGAAAAATACCAAGTTTATTCGGGGCGCCAAATGTGAGGCTAGTTTTCATGAACTGAAGAAGCAGTTGACTAGTGTACCGATTTTGACTTTGCCAAGTGAAAAAGATGGGTTCACAGTGTATACAGATGCATCGAAAGAAGGGTTAGGAGGTGTATTGATGCAAAAGGGAAAAGTAATAGCTTATGCCTCTAGGAAATTAAAACCTCACGAGCAAAATTATCCGACTCATGATTTGAAATTAGCCGCGGTGATTTTCGTCCTCAAGAAGTGGAGGCATTATTTATATGGAGTGACCTTTGAAGTGTATATTGACCATAAAAGTTTTAAGTATTTATTTTCCCAAAAAGAGTTGAATTTGAGGCAACGTCGATGGATGAAATTTTTGGAATACTATGATTGCACCATTAATTATCACCCGGAAAAGGCTAATATAGTAGCAGATGCACTAAATCGAAAAGTTCAGATAGTCGGGCTTATGATCAAGGATTAGCATTTATTAGACAGGATTAGTGAGTGGAATCCTCAAATTGAGCATCAAAAGGTGATTTGTGGGAATATAGTAGTGAAGCCTACTTTGTTGAAACGCATTAAGGAAGCTCAAAAGGGAGACCCTGTGGTATATAAGTGGAGTGAGAAAGTGCAAAGAGTAGAACTTCCAGAATTTTGCTTTGGATCCGACAGAGTTTTAAGGTTTAGAAATCAAGTAATGGTGCTAAAGGATGATGGAATAAAAAAGAGAAATTTTAGAAGAAACTTACTACTTAAATGATTTAATACATCCTGGAAATAATAAAATGTACAGAGATATGAAGTAATTGTATTGGTGGGATAATATGAAGAGGAAAATAGCACGGTTCATTCAGACCTGCCTTGTTTGTTAGCAGGTGAAAGTGGAACACCAAAAACCCTTAGGATAACTGCAGCTGTTAGAAATACCCGAGTGGAAATGGAAACACATTACTATGGATTTTGTGTCGGGGTTACCGAGGACTCGGAAGGATTAGCATGCAATTTGGGTGATAGTCAATAGTTTAACTAAGACTGCTCATTTCTTGTTGATTAACATGAAGTATCCTTTGGAGAATTTAGCTAAACTCTATTTGGATGAGATTGTGAAGTTACATGGGGTGCCAGTAAGTATAGTGTCAGATAGAGATCCCAGATTTGTGTCTTGATTCTGGCAAAAGGTACAAGAAGCTTTGGGGACTAAGTTGAATTTTAGCACTACTTACCACCCTCAAACCGATGGACAATTGAAAAGGACTATTCAGACCCTTGAGAATATGTTGAGGACTTGCGTTTTGGATTTTGGAGAAAGTTGAGGGCAATACCTAACCTTGGTAGAGTTTGCCTATAATAATAATTATCACTCAACTATCCAAATGGCTCCATATGAGGCTTTTATGGGAGGAAATGCCGTTTTCCAATTTATTAGGAAGAAGTAGGGGAAAGAAAAATTGTGGATCCAACAACATTACCGTGGATTGAAGATGCTTATGAGAAAGTAAAAATTATACGTCAAAGGATTCAAGTAGTTCAAAATCGGCAGAAAAGCTACGCAGATAATCAGAGAAAAGATTTAGAGCATGAAGTTGGGGATAGGGTTTTCCTTAAGATTACACCATTGAAAGCTAGTATCATGACAGGAAAAGGGAAGAAGCTCAAGCCGAGGTATGTGGGACCGTTTAAGATTTTACAACGAGTGGGAAGTTTAGCATATCGCTTGGAGTTGCCTTTAAGTCTTTCTAGAATCCATGATGTTTTCCATGTCTCCTTGCTTAAGAAGTATCACCCAGATCCAACTCATGTACTCTAACCTGAAGATTTAAAGATTGATGAGTCAATGACTTATAAGGAACAACCAGTACAACTTTTGGATCGGGAAGTGAAAGAGTTAAGAAGGAAGAAAATTCCTTTGGTGAAAGTCCTATGGAGAAACTATGGAGTAGAAAAAGCAACTTGGGAGATGGAGAAGGAAATACAGAAGAACTATCCTGATCTATTTGCTAGGCTAGCTGAGAATTTCGAGAACGAAATTCTTTTAAAGGAGAGAGGATGTGATGACCTAGAAAAATTATTTTTCTCACTTCCCAACTATTTGCATTTCTATTTAAATTATAGTTTTATAAAATTTGCATTCATTTAGTGATTTACTTGTTAAGTGATAAATGAGTTTCTCTTGCTTGCTTATTTTAACTTTCGAGTGATTAATTTTTTGAAAATTGTTGATTTCGTGACTTATTAGTGAATTTGGCCAAAACCCTAGGAGAATATAAGTTGAGATATTAGTAAAGTTAAGAATGATTTTGGGAGTTAAAAGAAGGTTAGAAAAGCTAAGGGTTGATAGTAAGAAACTTAAGTGGAAGACACTATTCGGACACTATTTGTAGTTGACTTAAAAACCTGGTCTTATGGCTATTCTATTAGCTCAAAAAGCAACCAAAATTCTTTCATTTCTTCCATCTTGCTGGCTGAACTTAAGAGAGAGAGAGAGAGTGTGAGAGGGAGAGAAGCTACAATTTTCATGAAAGCCAAGCTTCCATTTCATCAATCTACTTGAACTTGTGGAAGATCTTGAGAGAGAAAGACTTCTAGGAGTGGATCTTGCCATCTTCTTGGATTAATTTTGCTAAAGTTTGGAGCTTTGAAGAGGTAGGTGGCTAATCTACTTCATCCTTTTGCTTTTCAAGTAAGTTTGGACTAGATCTTGTTAGATTTATGGCAATGATGGAAAACCTATGGTGGATTTGGAAATTTTATGAAAATTTAGTACTAGATGCTTCAATGGTCTTGGTATGCTTGGATCTTGATAAATTTGACCAAAACTTTGGTGGATTCTTGTCTCTTGAGATCTTAGGGTTAATGATTGATGAAACCCTTGAGAATTTGAGTATGATTTATGGTGAACTGTTGGTGAAAATTGGACTATATATATGCTGAAATTTCTGTTTAGATGGCCAATTATCATGGGCAAATTTTCAACATTACCTTCCTTGAATTTGTGGTTTGTTTGTACACTTGTGCTGAAAAATTTTTAGGAAATTGATGCTACTTGACTCTATGTATGTTGGTTGAAGTATGTTGAAAAATTTGTAAGAAAATGAAGTGGTGGTGTGGGTTATCTTGTTGGAAAAATAAAGTTGCAAAAGCTCGAAAAAAGAATGGCCTAAGCTAGCCGAATTTTTGAGTTAAAATCCAGCTTTAATTTTCTATTTAAAAAAAAATATTTGTTTTGGGTGGAATTTAGCTCAAAAGGTTCACTTATATGTTGTATTTGTCTATCAGGGTTTCAAACTGAACGTGCAGGCGATCCTTCTGTGGACGCTTAAGTGTTAATTGGTGAGTGATCTAAGTGCATGGCAGCACTAAATATGTGTTCGATATGTTAATGAGTTTGAGAAATATGACATAACAATGAACTGTCATTTTTGAATTTGTTAATGAATAGGCCAGTGTGTACTTTATTGCACTCGACCCTATTGAATCGGATCGTTTTGATATCATTTCCACTGAATTGTTATTGCTATAAGTGAAGTGTTATTGTGAGTGTGATGGGATATCAATGATATATGGGGGTCCAAAACCCAATGGCTAGTTATTCGAGGTTGAGCCGGAAGGGTTTGGTCGACTCGATTAGCGAACCTTGAGTAGTGTATATGTGTTGGATCCATACTGTACTGGGTATACTCAAGTAATACCAATCACTAAAATTTTGTTGGTGTGTGGGCCCAATAGGGGGTGAAAGGTGGACGAAGTGGTGTGAAGTGGCAATTCTATGGACATGAAAGTTGATGGAGTGTCAACTACTTGAATTACTGGTTGATCGAGTGGTTTGCTAGTGCTCAGTATCCTTAATGATTGACATATCGATTTTTAATAATGTGCTTATATGATACCTTTTGTTTATGTTTCTTGTTGATTTAAAAATGTGAAATAATTGCTTTCTTAGATTACATGTCTTTCTTAGACCTCACTAGGTCCAAGCTCATACCTTTCCCTTTGTTTTCCTTAGTAGGGTTGGTTCACGATTCGGAAAATTAGCACTTAGCTTTTGTTTTAGTTAGACTAAGTGAATAGCGTCCTATATTATTTTGAATGTTAATTGTAGGTTTAAACTCTCTTTTGTATTTTAAGTTGCTTTGACAGATAACTATATGTATTAGTTGTATTTAGTGTATTTTGTGGTAAGGTTGGACATTGAGTTTGATTTTGTGGTTTGTTAACGAGTCCCGGAGAAAGTTGGGCAGGCGACCCGCTCATAACTTAGGGTATGCCCTTGGGAGAGGTGGAGTCATCACAAATTCACTACAGGTTTCCAATTTTGAAGCTAGAGGACATGTTAGACTTCTTATCAGGAGCCAAGGTCTGTTTGAAAATTGACCTTTGAAGTGGTTACCATCAAATACATATCTGACATACAGATAAGTGGAAGATGGTGTTTAAGACCAAGGAGGCTTTTATGAATGGTTAATTATCCCATTTGTTCTTTTAAATGCCCTAACACCCTCATCAGATTGATGCACTGTGACAGCCCCACTTTCCCCTAAGGCGAACCAAAGAGGTTAGGGGACTGCCTGCCCAACTCTCGCCAGGACTAACGGTGCAGGCAAACACGATCTAAGATGTTTCAGGAAAATAATACGCGCTCACACAAGCCGAAATCGCAAAATAGCCAAACGTAAACTAAACCGTCGGTGAATAGTGGGTGCCATGTCATATAACTCGGAAAAACATTCCCAACTAAATAGGACACATAAACGGGGTTAAAACAGTGTTATACACATACGTTTGTAAATTTACAAGACAAAAGGGAGATAATTGGATCAAAATACATTTAGGGTTTTGCCCAAAAGGAGCTATTCAAATTACATTCACATAAGCTCTACTCGGCAACCAACGTTCATAGCCTTTCCAAAAGTATTCAAATTCCTGTAAGGAAAACAAAAGGAATAGAGTGAGCTTACGCCTAGTGAGATACTGCCACTCAAGCAACGAAGATCATATAAGCAGATAGCATTTCATTCCAATTCATCTAATAAAAGTAAGCCAAGAGTACACATCAATAAAGTTGGTAAAAGGATACAGACGGCTCTCAAGAGCCCCTTTCCTTGCTTGTATACTTGATCGGACTTCATTGACCCTCCGTCAATGTTTACGAGTAACCAATCGTAGGCTCCACTTTACTTCCATTCCTTCCACCCAACATACCCCTACCGGGCCCGAACTCCATACAGTACAAATTTGGTAATACTCGAGTATACCGGAATCAAGAGTCTCACTACTACAAGATTCCATATAACAGTCCCCATGGCTCGTCAACTTTCACGACCAAGCCCTCGCTGGCTCGATTCAATCGACTACCAATGGGGTTGAGCTCCGTAGTAACAGTAAAAGCCGTTGGATCCTCGTCCAAACGACACCAAATCCAGTTTTCCATGTACATTTCAAGTACCACAATGAAACAGTAGACAGTCGTATATAATACAAAAGGGGTGAGGGCGATCAAGTGCACCCTCACTTTAATCAGTTTCAACAGTGCAAATAAGCCTTCAAGGCATCAAGTTCAATATAGTAAAGCCACATTGTAAACAAACAAGTGAGTAGTACACTCACCAAGCAAGCAAATGATATTTCATATACTTCCGCCCAAAGAGCGTCTTGAACCACCGTCCCGTCCTAAAACATTCAAATAAGTACAATAAGACTCGATTACAAGTCATAAACCAATTCTACATACTACCAAAATAAGGTTCCATTAGAATGTATAAGTACTAAAGTAAGCTAGGGAAATCCGGGAATGAAGTTAAGTTCTAAACCCCAAAAAAATAGTTTTTGACATCATTTAGCGGTTTTGGCACCATTGGTACTACGATTATCGGATGGAGGTACAAGATACACCGTTTTGAAGCTAACAGCTAGGGCTACAAGGTTACAGAAGGTCACTCAGTCCAGTTCATAGTGAAAATAGGTCAAACATTCAGTATACTAAACCAGAACCGCAAAAACAGGTGAACAAACCGCATTCTGGTTAACGAACCGTAATTCAGGCTACCTAAGTCCAATTCAAGTGATTCCAAAGCCATCCGAAAGCTAAGAAACCAGGCTACATTTCTTAAGAAGATATAAACGACCAAATCAGAAGTATTCTCAACCAAATTAACCAATTACAGAAGCAATTATCAAGTTCGGGTAGAAACAGGGCAGCAGGGGTATTTCACCTTTTCATAAGTTACGCTACTCCGATTGGCCTGAAATTTTGCAGGCATCTCTAAAATATCATTTCCTACAACTTTCATGTTTTAATCCAAGGCTAATTCGGCCTCTAACTATAATTAACAGTACCGGGCAGAATGAGGGGAAATGAAACCCTAACTTCCAAAATTTCTTTCCAAAGCAGAAATTTTCTGCAATTAACCACAATTTACACCTTCTAGCTTCATTCAAGATCATTTCCAATCATCATCCATGGCCACAACATATGAATCATATTAAAACAGAAAAATCATGAATAATTATAAAACTTCACCAAATTCAACCAAAATCATGATATAATCCACAAAATCACCTCTTAGGCTACCACAAGTTATTAATTAGACATCATTAGATAGAGGAGAGGGGTTCCTTCACTACTCACCTTAGTAACCAAAGGAAAAGAGCAACTTGGCACCTTAATCCTCCAAACAACTCCACTAATCACCTCACAACCACTCACTTAAGGGTTTTTATGGAGTAAATGCAAGATTAAATGGTTGAGTTGTTGGATTTGAGCAAGATTGAAGCAAGAACTTGGAGAGCTTTTCCTTTCTTTTGCTTGGAGAGAGAGCCGGCCACAATAAGCTTGGAAATGAAGTGATTTTGATCAATTTTTTTGGTTTATTTAGTCAAATGGTAAAAGGATGAATAGTAGTCAAAAGGTAAAACTAATCTCCAAGTGACACTTGTCACTTCCTTAATGCATCTCTATCTCTTTGTTCCCCTCACACCAATTCACTTGGTAACCTCTAATTATCTCATAACACCCGGCAAATTAAACCCAGTATCCCAAACTTAACTTAATTGGCCGAATTTGACCAAACTTTCCGTACTAGCGGGTCCCACGTCCGATATACGTTCTTAATTTCTCAAAATTTAACCGATACTAGAAAAATCATCTAAAAACTATATTTACTCATAAAAATTATTTAGAAAATTTCTAATAAAGAAAATGCATAAAAGGCGTGCAAATAATTAAAATAAGGCCTAGAAATAAGGAAATTTACGAGTTCTCACATGCACAAGGTACTTAGGCTATTTATTGAGAAGTTTATGGTAGTGTATTTTGATGACATCTTGATATACAGTACTAATGAAGAAGTGCTACTTCATGGTGAAGAGCCTCATCTTTTTAGGCTTTGTTATCAGTGAATACAACATATGGGTAGATGAGGAAAAGTAAGAGCCATCAGTGATTGGCTAACCCCTAATTCTATCAATTCACATGAGAAGTTTTCATGGCCTACCAACTTTTTACAGGAGGTTCATAAACAACTTCAATACTATCATGAATCCCTTGATAGATATCTTGAAGAAGGGCAAGAGCCTAAAGCAGGAGATTTAACTTAATTGAAGAGAAGTTGTCCACTACCTAGTTTTGGTGCTTTTGCTTTGGGAATTGGTGCAGTATTATCCTAGGAAGGAAGGCCAGTAGCTATTTTAGTGAGAAGCTAATTGACGTGTGACAAAAGTAGTCTACATATGACCAAGAAGTTTTTGCGGTAGTTCAAGCTTTGAAGCAATAGGAGGATTACTTGATTCAGAATCAATTGTCTTGCATACTGATCATCACGCTTTGAAATATTTGAACAATCAAAAATTATCAGCAAGATGCATGGTCACTGGATTTCTCACCTGCAACAATTTCCTTTCATTTTAAATCACAAATCTAGGCAACAAATCAAGACAGCTGATGCATTGGGTTACTAGGCAACTCTATTAGTGACTTTAAGTCACAAGGTGATTGGTTTCAAGGTACTAAAGAAGGTGTATGTTGATGATGATGATTTTAAAGATATTTGGATAGCATGCCAAGGAGGGAGTCCCAAAGACGATTTTCACATACATGATGACTATCTCATTAGAGGTGACCACTTGTGCATTTGTCAAATTTCTTTGTGTCAATTGTTAATCAGGGATTTGTATTGTGGTGGCCTTAATAGACATTTGGTGTTGATTAGACTACCTCTAGCTTAGAAATGAGGCAATTCTAGCCCTAGTTGAAGAAGGACATTCGAAATTTTGTCCAAAAATCCTATAGATGTCAAGCAGCTAAGATTCAAGTGCAGACAGGCTTGTATACCCCTTTGCCTATCCTAGAAGCAATTTGGGAAGACTCGTCAATGGACATTGTCCTAAGTTTGCCCTGAACTCAGTGTGAAGTTGATTTAGCTTTTGTTGTTATTCAAAAGTTATTGAAAATGGTTCATTTTATCCCATGCAAGAAGACCTCTAATACCTTTCATATTACTTGCTTATTTTCTAGAAAAGTGGTTCAGCTGCATGGGATAGCCAAGTCCATCACTTCAGATTGTGACACCAAGTCACTTTTGGTTGATCTTTGGAAGATGTTTGACACATCTTTTAACTTTAGTAGTACAATGCATCTCCAAACGAATGGCCAAACTAAAGTATTCAACAAATCTTAAGGGAATTTGATTCTTTGCATTTGTCTGGAGAGACCTAGGTTTTGGGATCATGCTTTGCTCCAAGGCAAATTTGCATTCAACAGGATAGTCCATATCTCCATTGGAAGATCGCCATTCTTTGCGGTGTATGTGAAGCACCCATGTCATATGATTGATTTGTTCAAGTTACTAAATATTTCAAGGTATAATGTTGTAGCAAGTAGCACAGCTTGACATGTTCAGATTATACATGAACCAGTCAAGCAGAAGTTGGAGTTGATGAATGCAGAGTTCAAGGCAGCTCAAGCTACCATGTTTGAAGTTGGTGACATGGTGATCATATTCCTAAGACAGGAGTGATTTCCATTTGTTACATATGGCAAGCTGCAACCACGCAAGTATGGCTTCAATAAGATTCTGCAACGCATCAATCCCAATGCCTATGTCGTGGACTTACCCGAGTCGTTAGACATTTTTCATACTTTTAATGTTGTAGAATTTGTCCTTGTATAACTAATTGGACATGCTTATGTATCTAGATTTTCAAGGCCTTTTGAGGGCAAGTTTTTCTCAAATAGGATGGACTGATGTAGAATAGGTGTCTAATGATTTTTTGGGCCGAAACGGATCGCATGAAGTGAGCTAAGGAAAACATTCACAGGAATTTGCTAGACTAAAGGATCTATGAATAGATCCCTCACTGGCCCTCACTAATTCGTCCACAGATTAGGTACTGTCGCTGCTGCAACTGCTTCCTCTAATCCAGGCATGGAAATTGCTCTAAGAGTTCATTGAATCATAGGATTGGATTGAGTTTAGAGGCAAGAGCTTCAGATCCGTGGATTGTCACCCACAGATCCATCCGCAAATCCACGGTTAAGTCTTTTTTTGCATTTTTTTATTTTGTGTTGTGTCCTTTATTCCTACTGATGTAGCCTATAAATAGCCAAACCCTAGATATGTTCTTGCAATCTCTACTCAACTTTTATCAACTTTTATTGGAATTTTCCAATAGATTGAGAGTTTCCTCTTGTTTTCTCAAATCTTTGATTAGTGTTTTGGATTTAGTTTGTGTAACTTTTTCTTTTGGATTATAATTCTTCATCACTTTAGGGCAAGTGATATCAATCGTTCGATAAGCATTTGGAAAGGTGGGAAATTTTTCCAAAAGAAATGACTAATATGATAAAAGCACGTCAGATCAGATTGGTGGGTTTTGACCAGCTGGAGTTTAAGAGGATTGTCACAGCATAAATGGTCTAAAGATCAAAGATAGAGATTCACACCTCATTTTGTTTGTGGAAATGCCCAGAATGGAAAGGTCTTTCCAGTAAAAATACATTTCCACCCAAAATGGCAAGCAAAATAATTATTATTGACGCATGCTGGGTATACATATAACAATTAGCTCATTCCACAGTCAAGCTTTATATTTATAAAATCCTAACTATCTCACACGTGATTTTTCGCAAGTATACGAGTCGTTTATTCAGCATAGGGGTATTAGGTGTCGAACCCACAAAAAAAATTGTCAATTACCGGTGATTTTCAAACTCCTTTATTATTTAACCTATCATAAGTGCAAAAAATTAAATCTACACTATAAACACGAAGCAAAAGTAATAAAGATAACACTAGAAAGCTCCTAGAGGTATGGAATTCCTTACTACTCTTGTAAGTGAAGTTACTAGTTAAGTGAATGTTATTATCTTGGCTAGTTATGGCGTAATTTCCTAATATATGTAAAACCTATTCTCGTAGTGAATCAACTATACTTGTAATTAAGCCATACCTACTCTCGTGATTATGAAATTAATTACAAACTCATTTCTTCTATGAAATTATATGAAACAAGTTATTAAAACCACATAGGTGCACCTCTACTCTCGTGAATGTATTCCCTAGGTTTATCGCTTCCTTGAACTAGTGTTAAACTCCAATTCTCATTGCAAACTTAACACCTTCAGATAATCACAACTAATGGCCGGTTAATCATAATTAGAAAAGTAAAAGTGATAAATAACTTGTTGAAAATAATATCATCAAATAACTAAGTAAACATCACTAACAAGATATAGAAAGTTCGTCCATAACTCTAGGCATAAAATTTAACTAAACATGATAAAAACACAAATCCAAAATTGTATTATAACTAAACATGAATTCAATTACAAAAGAGAAAGTGAGAGGAAAGAAGTCACCCTTGTCACATGAGCTTCAAACTCTCTATCTTTGCTCTTCAAATCTTCATCCAAATCTAACTACAAATACAAGAAGGATAAACTATACTAACTATACTATATTAACCTAACTAATGAACTAAGGAAATTCTAGTGAAGACAACATTTTTGTAGAGTTTTTCTAACCTTCCAAAGCTGTGAAAATGGTCTCCAAAGGCTGATATTTATAGAGAATTCAAGCTCAAGGTAAGTTGTTTCTTGGTTGGCAAAGTTGGCTTTTGAACTCACCAAGAGTTGTTCTCCAAATTTTCACACTTTTCTTTATTAGATACAGCCGAAATTGTGAGTTGTAGATGAGTTAGTAAGGTTGTGTAAACAAAGAGCAAGTTGCAGAGCAAGTTGCAGAGCAAGTTGCAGAGCAAGTTGCAGCAGAAAAACTAGAATAGACAACTGGAAAATGCAACCTTAGGTTGCGTATTGCCTACCCACATATTGCTTCTGCAGGTTTGCACTTTCTGGGCAGAATTCATCCTTGCTCCATTTTTGGTCCAACTTCTTGATGTTAGAGGCTGACCTAGCTCTTATGTAAACATGAACTTTGAGTTAGATTTTCAATGAATCAAGAATCATCCAATTTGGAGCTCTGTGGACCGAGAAATGACCAAAAAATCCTCGACTGGTCAAAACTCTTTTTCAGCTTTCGACTATGAAATTGCACTTCTGTATTTTGACTTTTGACAAGGACAATGACTGAACTAGACTTCGATGTCTTCATACCAAATGTAGATCTATCTATTAGCTTCAAAATGGTTCAAGAATCAATGCAATCCAATACTTGTAGCTCAATATATAGTTGAAATACTAAAAGGTGTCAAAGCTGGAAAACTTGCTTCTTGTGTTCTTGATTGCATTTTCTCTCTTGCATTTCATATTCTTTTTTTATCACTTCAAACTATCATCAATCATCTAATTCTCTTCTCAATTCATGCCATTTGATGATTGAATCATTAAACCTACAAAAATATGAAGTTTGCACCATTAAAATCCATAAAAATGTAATTTTTACCACTTCAACCACAAAATGTATATTTTCACTAGAAACTTAGTTAATTAGCTGCAAAAGTAGTTAAAACACACCAAAAATAACTAATAAAACACACTTAAAACATGTAAAATATACACTTATCAATTATTCTAGGGTTTAGCAAATAAGTCAAAATGGAATGTTAACTCATTTTCAATGTTTGGTATAATCAATATTTAAATGTTTGAATGGAATATACTAAATACAAATTTGACTTAACTACCCTATATTAGTTTATAGGAAATAACATGTCTTATTAATTTCTTTATTTTTCTATAATAGTATTTGTCTATTTACATGAAATTTTGATATTTTTACTTCAAAAATAAGTGAGAATTGATATCAAAATTCTTCAATTATAATACTTGATTCATTTTAATATATATTGTAGACACCAAATTTTTGGTGTTTTATTATTTATTTATTTACTATTTGTTTTTATTTGTTCTATTTTTATTCGTCACATTTAGTTTTATTTACTTTTAGTTTTAGTTATTTTAGCCATTTTAGCTAGAATTTCTCAAAGGAAAAAGAAAAGTGTTCAAAAAATATGTTTTAGTTGTTTAGGATTTAGTTTCATTATTTAAAGAAAAAAAGGAAAAATGAAAAATGGAAAAATGAAAAAAAATGAATTGGAATTTGCACTTTGTTGTTTCTAGCTTATTTATTTTTCGTCCAATGGTAATTAAATTGTTTTGTTATTTATTTTTACTATTATCAACTTGTTCGTCCAATGGAAAAAAAAGAGATGTCGCGCATGCAAGCTGCGTTTTTACGCAGCTTGCAAACAGAGGACTGGGCAGCCCCTTAGCTGCAATTTGTTGGAAAATGGTTGAGGGTTTAGGTCTTGTTGGGGTTCCCGTATAAATAGAAAAGAGCAAGGCAGCCGCAAGGGAGGGGGGAGGATACAGAGAGTGAGATAGAAGTTGACGGCTGGTAGAGAAACTGAAAAGAGAGAGAGCAGCGGGAGAGAGCTAGCACACAGGAGAGGGTTTAAAGGCAAAAAACGAAACAGAGAGGAAAAAGGAGAGATTGGTAAGTGACGGCTGGGTCCGGAGGAGAAAACAGAGGGCTGTGCAAAAGGTTAGAACTTTGAGAGAGGTAAAAGCTGAGGAAAAGAGAGCTAGGGTGACGGTTAGAATCTGGGAGGTGAGGAGAGAAAGACTGGAAAGACTGGAAGGAACGGGAGACCCGCGAGTTTGGGGGAAACGAAAGAAAAATCAGAACTTGAGATTCGGAAGAAGGCAAGAGGAAAACCGAGGAAGCTGTAACCTGAAGCAACAAACCTGAGCAAAGGATTTGCTCACCTTCACGCCACCAGCAGAGGCGGATCTTCATCAAGAAAGCCTGAGTACTGTAAGTAGTTCCTTCCCTTTAGATCCCTGCATCTCTTTGAATAATGTTTAGTGACTTTGCTTATGGAAAGATCACTGCTTTGCTTGTCTACTCTGCCGCCCCTTTTGTTTCATGATCACCAAGAGTTTATTTCTTATCTGTGGGTAAAAGGTCCAGTCTTGTGGCTGTGGATGATGTCTATATGATAAAGAAAGGAACCAATGCTTGATGTTTACATGATAGAGGAGTCAGCGTCCAGTGTTTGCCATTTTGTTTCCAATGTCACTTGGTCCCTCTCTGTTTCATGTTTGACTGGTTTGAGTTTATGAATAAATTACTTTGCTGGCAACAAAAAATGAATACCGCTGATTTCTTTTGCTTGTTCCAGATTTGCATGCTCCTTTGTGAATATATTTTCCAGATTTGCATTTTACTCTCTTCGAAATTTTTGTGCTTAAGTCTAAGGAATTTGGCTGCCTAAAAGTATGAAGAATGCTTGACGATCCTCCTGTCTGGATTAGTTTTGCCCTGGACTGAGTTTCGTGCATGAAGCTTGCTGCAATTAGTGTAAGATTCTCGGTTTGTTGCAACAGTGAGGCTTGAAGTTCTCACCCGTAGCTTGGGGTCTATGGGCTGGATTGTAGTTGCTTGTGTAGTTTCGTGTCTTGCTTTCAGCAGTAAAATATTGAGTTGTGCATTTTTGCTAGCTTGGGTTTCATTTGCATGATATATGTGATCAATGAGAAAAGGAAAAACTGTTGCGCTTAAAACATGCATGCTGCCGCAAGTCCCTTTCTTTTTTTTTTCTTTCTTGTCATTGGTGCTGCAATTTTTGTCCTGCAACAGCTTTTGAAATTGGTTTTAGATATCCTTTGCTTGTTTCATTTGGTGTTGAAGGGATGAGAGGGAAGGTTTGGCATTGATGTTTGTGTGTGTAAGGAAAAAGTGGAACAAAATGCAGCAGCCTACTTGTTTGTTGCAGGAACTCTAGCTGCATTTTTCGTTCTTTCTTTGTTGTTGGGCAGACCAGTTTTTCTTGTTGTCATGTGGTAATGGATGTTGTCTTCAATGGGATAAGTGAGGTTTGAGTTGGCATGTTTGAGCCTAAAATGTTTGAATCATGTTTGAGCATTTGCTGGAAAATGCATTTCAGTTTGCTGAACCAGAAACTCACGGCTTTATCTTGTTGTTTTCTTCCATTTCGGTTCCAAGCTTTGCTGATTTTATTAAATAATACTTCCAGCATGTTTCTCTCTTAGTTTGTTTGCATGAATGTGTTTAATTTGAATAAGGAATTGGCATGAACATGGTTGCAAGGAAAGAGATTTGCTGAAGTTATAAAATGTTGCAGCAGTTCATTCATTTGAATTCATTGCAGAAAATTTTGCTTCCTACGTATACATGCATGCAGATACCTTTCAGGAAAAATTACATTCCAACCCCCCAAGTCCCCTTTGTTTCACTATGACCCAACCAATTGAATAATTTCCTCAATTTGGTCCTTGACAATTTTAATTCTACAACTTCATTGCTTGTTTGTTTTAATTAATTACCATGCTTTGTTTCAGTTGCATTTAATTCATGACTTTAGGGGCTTTATGACCAAGTGAGCTTGTGTTTGCCTATTTTCCCAAATAAATTGGTACCTTGACCATTTCTTTTATTTTGGAGGATAAATAAATGATTTCACTCCATTTAGGACATCAACTCAAGAGAGGTATAACTTCTTTTATCTTTTTTTTGTCTCTCCTATGTGATCCAACGTGCTACGTGAAAATTGCATGTCTACTTGCTTCCCTTGTTTTTCTTTAATTCCTTTCATTTTCTTTATTTACTTTTGCTTTTTATTTAAGTTATTCTTTATGGGGTATGTGTACACCTCTTGGCTTGTAATAGATAGGGCTTGGAAAGCACTTGATGAAGACCTATTGAAGACATGTGCCTAGCTAGCAAATGTAATAGGTTCATTAGCTTGATTGCTTGCTTTTGTTGCTATGTGTTAATTTGCTTTATTAGGTTCTTGCATCTAGTCGAGCATGCTAATTGTTATGTGCTATGTGTTTATAGGTGTTTGGCATGTCTAATCGCTTTCCATAGCCATGAATGAATGTGATGGATGAATGTACGTCACCACACTAGTCCAATGCTAGTTGTGGCTCATTATTTCATTAGGAATTCATAGAAAGGGCTAGTCCAACGCTAGACCCAATAGGCCATCCCCTTTTGTTAGTGCATATTTGCGTGTTCACTATATGTCATGCATTTTTCTTAGTTTTATCATTGGCATGCTCCTCGAACCCCTTTTTCCCCTCATTTTTAGGTTTTGCATCTCATACTGGTTATAGGGTTCATTTGCTTGAGTGTCCCCTTTCGATAAGGGAAACGAGCGAGTGTGGCTATCCAATAGCCTTAGCACGCTAGTTCCCCCTTCTAATCAAAGGGAAGATTAAAGTCACAAAGTTAGGACTCCCCGTTCCCATCTTGATGCATTCCTATAGGATTCATGCATTTTATTCATTCACTATCACATACACTTACTTCATATTCTATCCTTTTTCTCACTTCACACTACTTTAATTTTGCACGTTTTCACTCAACCACTTACACTTTATATAATATCACTCGCACACATGCACTTTATGTTGTTTTCACATTATCATTCTTTACTCACCTCACCTTGTAAATACATTTGCACACCTCCACTTACATCCTATTATTTTATCACTTCTCTCACTTCACACAAACTCACATTTTCACATGGCATGCACTCCACTCATTTTTACGTCATTTAGGATTATGTGTGACCTCTCCAAAGGATCATTATTGGGCTTCACAATTAATGTGATTGGCACCACTCAACCTTTGAAGAGAAATTTCCCCATGTCCCCCTAGGTCTAGGTTTCTGCATTCATATAGTCATATCCAACACGCGATACATACTTGGGTAGAAAAATTAGGAAAGGTGGGGCTAAATCACGCAACTAGCCTTGGCTAGGTCGAAGGGGTGCCTTGGATTTTTATCCTTGCCTTCCCCTTCGTCAAATGTGACTCCCGAACCTTTTTCGTTGGTTTACGTGGACTAGGAGTCATTCAAAAGGGGTTTCTTTCTATCTTTCCTTTAGAAAATTTCTTTTTGGGTGACTTGGTACACCCTAACTCTATACCAAGTGGCGACTCCATTTTTCATTAAAAACCCCCTTTTGAACTTTGTTTGGCCAAATCGTCGCATTCTCAAGTCCCATGGCCTTTTACTTTTCATTTACACACGTTCACATTCCACTACACACTTTCACCACAACATCATCAAAAAGTGGGGCGCGACAGTTGGCGACTCCACTGGGGACTTCCTAAGTGGGTCCAAGCATTTGACTTAGCCATTCGTTTCCTGTTTCTACCCTTTTTATGCATAGCATTTGGATATTAGGGTTGCATTTTCCATTTTTAGGGCCTTTTTGCCTCGCGCGCGTATCCAACTATTCCCTCACTCACGTACGTGTGATTGGTTGATTGGATGTATGTTTACTTGTTTATCTCCCGCTTGCATTGCATTTGGGTGGGGGACATACCCTAGAGCCTCGCGTTGGTTCTTGATCCCTCCCCTCCAAACGAGCACTAGCATACGTGCATTCGCTTTATTATTTATCCCTCTTTTATTTTTCTTTTAGTGGCTTGTCACGCCACTCCACCCTACTAGGATTAGGTGACCCATTTGGACATGTGATCATGACACGATGTGTGTGTAGCATGATTCGATGGGTCACTCAATCTTCCGCTTTAAGCTATGGGTTGATAACTTTTAGCTTTTAGTTGAAGGTTGAGGATTTTGATAGATTCACTCAAACACGTAGCCGCGACACGATGTGTGCGTAGCGGTGTTTGGGGAATCGCTCGAGCCACCGACAAAGAACCTTGGGATTGATGACCCTTGGTTTCTAAGTCTGAAGGCTCGGGGACCTGAGCTTATTGAGTCTAGATGCATTAGCGAACCCCAGCCTCATGCATCCATATTAGAATTGCCTAGGGTAGAGTCGACCTTACCCTATTAGGGACACCATTCACGAGGGGAGGGATCCCACCCCTTTTCCTTGTATATCTTTGTTGCTCTTATCTAAATTGTCCAACGTGTTATGTGATTATGTGTTGAACTAACTTTCCTTGTCTCTTGTCTTTTGCATTCACAAACGTTTGGAAATAAGAGGTCTGGCACGATCCTCTTTTAGGACCTACCCTTATAGATAGGTTATTGCACGTTTAGAAATTTCGGTATATTTCATTCATAAATTAATAATGCCATGTCATTTTAGGCTTACCCTGGCAGATAAAGGGTTCCTTAGGCCACGTTTCATTTCGAATTGCATTTTTCCCTGCTTTGATAAAAATGGCATCATGCATAACCCTAGAAAGGGAATGCCATTTAGGGGATCCCGTGTTAGGAATAAACCACCTTGTGTCTCGGATACTTAATCCAAAGAGACTTGCACGTTTACATTTTGTACCATCCAAAGGGGTAGTGCACAAGGTAAGGTAGGATCCGATCGTCTTCATAAGAGTGATCTTTGGAATATGAGCATCTAATAATCACTTTTTGGCCATTTTATCAAAAATTGGTAAAAATCCCTTGCGTAAAGGACATTAATTTGAAGAAATTTACAAATGATTCCTCCTATTGAGACGATAAATAAATTGAGGCCAAAATTTGATTTTTAGAAGGTCATAGACTAATTCACCTCAATAATTTTGAAATAACCAATGGCCGGACAATTCAACCAATCCATTTTGCCAATTCATTCAATAAATTCAATTCGTTTGACCAATTTACCCTTTTTAGGGTCACCTGGTCGATTTTTCAATAAATCATCAATTCATTTGACCAATTTACCCTTTTTAGGGTCATTCCGCCGATTTTTGAATAAATCACTAATTCAATTTCATTCATTTGGCCAATTTACCCATTTTTAGGGCAACCGAGACGATTTTGAATAAATCAAGTTTCGTTCAATCTATTTGATCAATTTACCCTTTTTAGGGTGATCGGATTAATTTTGGATAAAATTAAATTCCACTCAATTCATTTGACTAGTTTCCCTTTTTTAGGGTAATCTGGTCGATTTTAAATAAATGGCCAATTTCATTCAACCCGTTTGACCAATCAGGGTTTCAGTGTCAAATTTCAAATTGAGAAACCTAGTCGATTTTGAGAAAACCATTCATTGCATCCAGACATTTGATCAGTTGGGGTTTTGACCTGTGCTTCACTGAAAAAATTTGGTCAATGAATTCCAATCTCTTCGATAGGAAGTTCGTCAAGGTCAAACCTGTGCGTTTTTGCAAGTGATCAATCCCTTCGGACGAGGTCCTCATTTTGACAAACGTCTCTTCTCATTCCAATGGGCCAAATTTTTCAAATTATTTTTCACTCCATAAGCTGATTGGATCCATCAGGTATTGTATAGTGCCTACCCTAGAGGATTGCATTTTCATGATAGGCCTACCCTTGGCATAAAAAGGGTTCCCCCATAGGACATGCATACCGATTTTATATTCTTGATTACTAACTCAGTGTATTTTCTCTTTGTTTTTTCCCTTCCCCCCTGCATTCATAAAAATATTTCGATAAGGCCATACAATGTGAATTCGAAAATTCATTTGAAAGCGCTCGTGCAAAAGATCTAAGGGATTTCATTGCTCAAAGAAAAGGGGATATTAGGAGAGAAAATGTGTTTACATGTGCGAAGGAATTTCGTAGAATGTTTTTCATATGTATTGCTTTTCAAATGTTTCAAACATTGGCAATAATGAAGCTTTTATTCAGACAATTATTTGTTTTGTATATACTCGTGTACATTTCATTCTTTATTGAGCTCATAAAGAGATTTCATGATGAATTTGAAGAAATAAGCTCAAATTGAGATTCTTCAACCTCTTGCCTGGCAACTCACAAATGTGTACACCAGATTGGTGATCCGAGCTATGCAATAAGAGTGCTCAAAATTGAAAGAGGTCGCTCAAAAGGCCCATGAGATACCTTTTCTCCTTCACTTAACCCCAAAATAAAATCAGTCACATTGATTGATGAATTGCAAGTTGGGGCAATCTTTGCTTGAGAAATGTCCACTGTGTCTAATTATATTCAATTCACATCTAAGTGAAAGCAAAAATGTGCATTATTCTTGTTTGTTTTGAAAATTTGGAATGATACTTTGAGCATTCGTTTCACTACCTATACAGATTTCTATCATTTGCTCTCCCATTTGAGCCTATAAAAGAATAATTTCGTTCCAAATAAATGCCTTGATGATCACTACCCTTTATTGGAAAATTTTCAAATATCAAAAAGGGGAATGGATTTTCAATGACCATTTCGTTACTTTGGTTGTCATGAGGTGTAAGAAAGATGCTTTGGCCGTCGTTTCTACAACCTAAACACTGATCATCCCTTGCATCCTCATTTGAACTAAAATTGGTGGTTCTTTTCAAAGCACTCACGATCGTACCCCACATTGGGGAGGGAGATTGGAGAATTTTCCAAAAGGGGAAAAAGCAAAAATGTTAGAATAAGGAGGGAACCGCGAATTGGGGAAATTTGATTCTATCTGAACTCCAATTTTGAAAAGAAAAGAAAAGAGGAAAAAGGACAAGTTCTGTCTGGTGGATCACTTATGTTTCATAGACATGAATGAGCAAGAGTCTTCCTCAGTCAATTAATTCAGATACATGCAAGAAATTTCGCATTAATGAAAGTTTCTTTTCAGGGTTATTGTAAGGGACGGAGCAAAAGTCAGGCCCTCTTCTTTTCCGATCAAGCATCTATCCCTAGTTATCCTTTTTGAGCCTTCAGAATGAAATACTTCGTTTGGCAACCCCTGAGAATCGCAAACCCCACACTGGGGGCAAGTTTGAGTTGAAAAGGAAAATTTCAAGAAGTGAAAAAGTGAAAAGTCACAAAATCAAAAGCAAAAGAAGAAAAGAGAACCTCAGTTCAAAAATAAACTGGGGCAAATTTTGTGAAAGTTTCAAAGAATGGCAAAAGGCCGAAAAGTCAAAAGAAGAAAGAAAATGAAAGTGAAAAAGCCTCAATTGAGCATAAACTGGGGCAAAGTCTTGATTTAACCCTAAAAAGGGTTGGCGCAACAATGCGATCTCAGATTCTTCAAACCACTTTTGAAATCTGCCTTCAAGCCTTAACTTTTCTAAGCACCCCACCTGACCCCATTACAAAAGCCGAAAGTCCTGACTTCTGTTCTCTGCAATGGCCCTATCAAGAAAATTTCTGATGCCGAAAATTTTAGCTGTATTTCTGAATTGGTTGGGTATGGGGTTGGCGCTACTCACCATGTGGAAATCCACCAAGTTGAGGAAAAGTTGAAAAAAGAGCGAATGCAAAAGAAAAATTGTAAAAGATTCGATGCTGAAAGTCCCTGGTGAATGTTGAAAAAATGCAAACAAAGTCTGAGATCTTTGAGTTCAAAATAGGGGCAATTTTGAAAATGCGATCTTCGGTGCAATGTCCTTGAAAGTTTTATTCTTTAACTATCGTTTTCAAGCTACATTACAAGCTAACAAAGTCCATCGTTGACTTATTCCTTCATGACAACCCAAAGTGAGTATTATGCTCATAAGAAATCCATCAATCATCTGTGATCATAAGGAGTATAGCCAGTTTTCACAGGTTTAGCTATTGCTTCTACCCATGTTGTTGCAAGCCTATAAAGCTTATACGTTGACTAAGTTTTCTTAAGAAATAAGGGTGACAAACTCTTTGCTTTCACTAAGATGTGATATTGAATAGAGTACATACAATTGGGGCACAAAATAAGACAAGTCTTGGCCTCCCATTTCTTTTAGTCATTTCCAAGTCAGAAATAACGCCCATTTGATTAGTCTTGAAAGATGGGCCAACCAGGAAGTGGTGACCTGTTATCCTAAGCACCGATGCTAAAAGTGAGGAAGAAATCTTCTTGAATTTGGTGTTATTCTAAGGGATTCATCATGAAATTTCTGCATAAGTTCAAACTCGACGTTAAGTGTCTTCACATTGTATATATGACTATTTTCTAAATTTTAGAAGTGCTGTTTCTCTTTGTTCAAATAAATGGGGAATCATCTGAACAAATTGTTGCAATCAAGGGAGCCCACACTGGGGCAAAATTTTATTTGTGAGATTTCATGAAATAAGCCCACACTGGGACAAAATTTTTTGTAATACATTTGAGGATGTCAAAACCAATCACGCTGCTCTTTTCAAATAAGAAGTTTGAGTGCATGTTATACTTTGATGAACCCCTGGTGCAGGTATTCATGGTTCAAAATGTCAAAAAGCATCCAGTGAGGCAGAAGTCCGATATTGGAAAAGAAAAGGAAGAAAAAGGACCCGACACGGGGGCAAATTATTTTTGGCAAGATTCTCTCAGGGAAAATCAGATTGGATCTTATCCTACTGATTCCAAATGTCAACATTCCAAAGAGCAAGTTGGGCCTGGACTTCGTGCCGCCAACATTAAAAAAAATCAAGTTGGGCCTGGACTTTGTGCTGCCAACACCGCAAACATCACGTTGGGATCGGGTTTCATCCCGCCAACCTCGGCAGGACCGGGTTTTATCCCGCTGACCGCTTCTATCACGTTGGGACCGGGTTTCATCCCGCCAACCTCGGCAGGATCGGGTATTATCCCACTGGCCGATTATCATGGCAGGGTCGGGTTTAATCCCACTGACCAATTCATCATACTGGGGCAAATTATCTTTGGAAAATTTCTCAAAAAATCAAAAAAATCAAAAAAAAAATCAATTAGAAATCAAATCAAGTACATCACGGCAGGCTCGGGTTTGATCCCACTGTCCGATTGTCAAGACATTTCATTTTCATTGCTATTGGAGCTGGGTTTGTCCCGCCAGTAAGCATTTTATTTACATTGCTATTGGAGCTGGGTTTGTCCTGCCAGTAAGCATTTTATTTTCATTGCTATTGGAGCTGGGTTAGTCCCGCCAGTAAGCATTTCTTTTTCATAGCCACTGGAGCGTGAGGTTAGTCCCGCCAGTGTGCATTTCTTTTTCATAGCCACTGGAGCGTGAGGTTAGTCCCGCCAGTGTGCATTTCTTTTTCATAGCCACTGGAGCAGAGGTTAGTCCCGCCAGTGTGCATTTCATTCACAGCCATTGGAGCAGAGGTTAGTCCCGCCAGTGTGCCGGAGCAGAGGTTAGTCCCGCCAGTGTGCATTTCATTTTCACAGCCATTGGAGCAGAGGTTAGTCCCGCCAGTGTGCGTTTCATTTTCACAGCCACTGGAGCGTGAGGTGAGTCCCGCCAGCGAGCATTTCATTTTGTTCCGCCACTAGCCGTTGGGTTTGTCCCACTAGTGTACCTTTCATTTGCATTCGCCGCTAGCCGTTGGGTTTGTCCCACTAGTGTGCCTTTCATTTGCATTCGCCGCTAGCCGTTGGGTTTGTCCCACTAGTGTGCCTTTCATTTGCATTTGCCGCTAGCCGTTGGGTTTGTCCCACTAGTGTGCCTTTCATTTGCTTTCGCCGCTAGCCGTTGGGTTTGTCCCACTAGTGTGCCTTTCATTTGCATTGCCGCTAGCCGTTGGGTTTGTCCCACTAGTGTGCCTTTCATTTGCATTCGCCGCTAGCCGTTGGGTTTGCTAGTGTGCCCATTTGGGTTTGTCCCACCTTTCATTTGCTTTGCCGCTAGCCGTTGGGTTTGTCCCACTAGTGTGCCTTTCATTTGCTTTCGCCATTAGCCGTTGGGTTTGTCCCACTAGTGTGCCTTTTAATTGCATCCGCCGCTAGCCGTTGGGTTTGTCCCACTAGTGTGCCTTTCATTTGCTTTGCCGCTAGCCGTTGGGTTTGTCCCACTAGTGTGCCTTTTAATTGCATTCGCCGCTAGCCGTTGGGTTTGTCCCACTAGTGTGCCTTTCATTTGCATTCGCCGCTAGCCGTTGGGTTTGTCCCACTAGTGTGTCTTTCATTTGTCATTGCCATTAGCCATGGGTCAGTCCCACTAGTGTGCACCATGATTTTCATCTTATTCGGGTCAGTCCCGTTTAAATTCCTGTTCGGGTCAGTCCCGTTTAAAGTTCCCTGTTCGGGTCAGTCCCGTTTAATTCTATGTTCGGGTCAGTCCCGTTTAAAGTCCCGTTTAAATTCCTGTTCGGTCAGTCCCGTTTAAATTCTGTTCGGGTCAGTCCCGTTTAAATTCCTGTTCGGGTTCCGGGTCCCGTTTAAATCCTGTTCGGGTCAGTCCCGTTTAAATTCTGGGTCAAATTCCTGTTCGGGTCAGTCCCGTTTAAATTTCCTGTTCGGGTCAGTCCCGTTTTAATTCCATGTTCGGGTCAGTCCCGTTTAAATTTCTTGTTCGGGTCAGTCCCGTTTAAATTTCTGTCTCGGGTCAGTCCCGATTTTAAAATTTCCTGTCAGGGGTCAGTCCCCATCGTTTGAGTAATTCGCAGCCGAATAACACAGGTAAGTATTTGGTGTCTACTTCTTTGTCTCAAGTTTTTTCAAAACTCAGACAAAGAGGGGCAAACTGTAGACACCAAATTTTTGGTGTTTTATTATTTATTTATTTACTATTTGTTTTTATTTGTTCTATTTTTATTCGTCACATTTAGTTTTATTTACTTTTAGTTTTAGTTATTTTAGCCATTTTAGCTAGAATTTCTCAAAGGAAAAAGAAAAGTGTTCAAAAAATATGTTTTAGTTGTTTAGGATTTAGTTTCATTATTTAAAGAAAAAAAGGAAAAATGAAAAATGGAAAAATGAAAAAAAATGAATTGGAATTTGCACTTTGTTGTTTCTAGCTTATTTATTTTTCGTCCAATGGTAATTAAATTGTTTTGTTATTTATTTTTACTATTATCAACTTGTTCGTCCAATGGAAAAAAAAGAGATGTCGCGCATGCAAGCTGCGTTTTTACGCAGCTTGCAAACAGAGGACTGGGCAGCCCCTTAGCTGCAATTTGTTGGAAAATGGTTGAGGGTTTAGGTCTTGTTGGGGTTCCCGTATAAATAGAAAAGAGCAAGGCAGCCGCAAGGGAGGGGGGAGGATACAGAGAGTGAGATAGAAGTTGACGGCTGGTAGAGAAACTGAAAAGAGAGAGAGCAGCGGGAGAGAGCTAGCACACAGGAGAGGGTTTAAAGGCAAAAAACGAAACAGAGAGGAAAAAGGAGAGATTGGTAAGTGACGGCTGGGTCCGGAGGAGAAAACAGAGGGCTGTGCAAAAGGTTAGAACTTTGAGAGAGGTAAAAGCTGAGGAAAAGAGAGCTAGGGTGACGGTTAGAATCTGGGAGGTGAGGAGAGAAAGACTGGAAAGACTGGAAGGAACGGGAGACCCGCGAGTTTGGGGGAAACGAAAGAAAAATCAGAACTTGAGATTCGGAAGAAGGCAAGAGGAAAACCGAGGAAGCTGTAACCTGAAGCAACAAACCTGAGCAAAGGATTTGCTCACCTTCACGCCACCAGCAGAGGCGGATCTTCATCAAGAAAGCCTGAGTACTGTAAGTAGTTCCTTCCCTTTAGATCCCTGCATCTCTTTGAATAATGTTTAGTGACTTTGCTTATGGAAAGATCACTGCTTTGCTTGTCTACTCTGCCGCCCCTTTTGTTTCATGATCACCAAGAGTTTATTTCTTATCTGTGGGTAAAAGGTCCAGTCTTGTGGCTGTGGATGATGTCTATATGATAAAGAAAGGAACCAATGCTTGATGTTTACATGATAGAGGAGTCAGCGTCCAGTGTTTGCCATTTTGTTTCCAATGTCACTTGGTCCCTCTCTGTTTCATGTTTGACTGGTTTGAGTTTATGAATAAATTACTTTGCTGGCAACAAAAAATGAATACCGCTGATTTCTTTTGCTTGTTCCAGATTTGCATGCTCCTTTGTGAATATATTTTCCAGATTTGCATTTTACTCTCTTCGAAATTTTTGTGCTTAAGTCTAAGGAATTTGGCTGCCTAAAAGTATGAAGAATGCTTGACGATCCTCCTGTCTGGATTAGTTTTGCCCTGGACTGAGTTTCGTGCATGAAGCTTGCTGCAATTAGTGTAAGATTCTCGGTTTGTTGCAACAGTGAGGCTTGAAGTTCTCACCCGTAGCTTGGGGTCTATGGGCTGGATTGTAGTTGCTTGTGTAGTTTCGTGTCTTGCTTTCAGCAGTAAAATATTGAGTTGTGCATTTTTGCTAGCTTGGGTTTCATTTGCATGATATATGTGATCAATGAGAAAAGGAAAAACTGTTGCGCTTAAAACATGCATGCTGCCGCAAGTCCCTTTCTTTTTTTTTTTCTTTCTTGTCATTGGTGCTGCAATTTTTGTCCTGCAACAGCTTTTGAAATTGGTTTTAGATATCCTTTGCTTGTTTCATTTGGTGTTGAAGGGATGAGAGGGAAGGTTTGGCATTGATGTTTGTGTGTGTAAGGAAAAAGTGGAACAAAATGCAGCAGCCTACTTGTTTGTTGCAGGAACTCTAGCTGCATTTTTCGTTCTTTCTTTGTTGTTGGGCAGACCAGTTTTTCTTGTTGTCATGTGGTAATGGATGTTGTCTTCAATGGGATAAGTGAGGTTTGAGTTGGCATGTTTGAGCCTAAAATGTTTGAATCATGTTTGAGCATTTGCTGGAAAATGCATTTCAGTTTGCTGAACCAGAAACTCACGGCTTTATCTTGTTGTTTTCTTCCATTTCGGTTCCAAGCTTTGCTGATTTTATTAAATAATACTTCCAGCATGTTTCTCTCTTAGTTTGTTTGCATGAATGTGTTTAATTTGAATAAGGAATTGGCATGAACATGGTTGCAAGGAAAGAGATTTGCTGAAGTTATAAAATGTTGCAGCAGTTCATTCATTTGAATTCATTGCAGAAAATTTTGCTTCCTACGTATACATGCATGCAGATACCTTTCAGGAAAAATTACATTCCAACCCCCCAAGTCCCCTTTGTTTCACTATGACCCAACCAATTGAATAATTTCCTCAATTTGGTCCTTGACAATTTTAATTCTACAACTTCATTGCTTGTTTGTTTAATTAATTACCATGCTTTGTTTCAGTTGCATTTAATTCATGACTTTAGGGGCTTTATGACCAAGTGAGCTTGTGTTTGCCTATTTTCCCAAATAAATTGGTACCTTGACCATTTCTTTTATTTTGGAGGATAAATAAATGATTTCACTCCATTTAGGACATCAACTCAAGAGAGGTATAACTTCTTTTATCTTTTTTTTGTCTCTCCTATGTGATCCAACGTGCTACGTGAAAATTGCATGTCTACTTGCTTCCCTTGTTTTTCTTTAATTCCTTTCATTTTCTTTATTTACTTTTGCTTTTTATTTAAGTTATTCTTTATGGGGTATGTGTACACCTCTTGGCTTGTAATAGATAGGGCTTGGAAAGCACTTGATGAAGACCTATTGAAGACATGTGCCTAGCTAGCAAATGTAATAGGTTCATTAGCTTGATTGCTTGCTTTTGTTGCTATGTGTTAATTTGCTTTATTAGGTTCTTGCATCTAGTCGAGCATGCTAATTGTTATGTGCTATGTGTTTATAGGTGTTTGGCATGTCTAATCGCTTTCCATAGCCATGAATGAATGTGATGGATGAATGTACGTCACCACACTAGTCCAATGCTAGTTGTGGCTCATTATTTCATTAGGAATTCATAGAAAGGGCTAGTCCAACGCTAGACCCAATAGGCCATCCCCTTTTGTTAGTGCATATTTGCGTGTTCACTATATGTCATGCATTTTTCTTAGTTTTATCATTGGCATGCTCCTCGAACCCCTTTTTCCCCTCATTTTTAGGTTTTACATCTCATACTGGTTATAGGGTTCATTTGCTTGAGTGTCCCCTTTCGATAAGGGAAACGAGCGAGTGTGGCTATCCAATAGCCTTAGCACGCTAGTTCCCCCTTCTAATCAAAGGGAAGATTAAAGTCACAAAGTTAGGACTCCCCGTTCCCATCTTGATGCATTCCTATAGGATTCATGCATTTTATTCATTCACTATCACATACACTTACTTCATATTCTATCCTTTTTCTCACTTCACACTACTTTAATTTTGCACGTTTTCACTCAACCACTTACACTTTATATAATATCACTCGCACACATGCACTTTATGTTGTTTTCACATTATCATTCTTTACTCACCTCACCTTGTAAATACATTTGCACACCTCCACTTACATCCTATTATTTTATCACTTCTCTCACTTCACACAAACTCACATTTTCACATGGCATGCACTCCACTCATTTTTACGTCATTTAGGATTATGTGTGACCTCTCCAAAGGATCATTATTGGGCTTCACAATTAATGTGATTGGCACCACTCAACCTTTGAAGAGAAATTTCCCCATGTCCCCCTAGGTCTAGGTTTCTGCATTCATATAGTCATATCCAACACGCGATACATACTTGGGTAGAAAAATTAGGAAAGGTGGGGCTAAATCACGCAACTAGCCTTGGCTAGGTCGAAGGGGTGCCTTGGATTTTTATCCTTGCCTTCCCCTTCGTCAAATGTGACTCCCGAACCTTTTTCGTTGGTTTACGTGGACTAGGAGTCATTCAAAAGGGGTTTCTTTCTATCTTTCCTTTAGAAAATTTCTTTTTGGGTGACTTGGTACACCCTAACTCTATACCAAGTGGCGACTCCATTTTTCATTAAAAACCCCCTTTTGAACTTTGTTTGGCCAAATCGTCGCATTCTCAAGTCCCATGGCCTTTTACTTTTCATTTACACACGTTCACATTCCACTACACACTTTCACCACAACATCATCAAAAAGTGGGGCGCGACACATACTTTATCCCACATAAAAGAAATTAAACAATAACCTTTTTGTCAAGGGCAAAATTAGGGTTTAAACCCAACTTAAAACTTCTAATAAATCATAACACTAGAGGTTTTACTCATTTAGGGTTTCTAACCTTCTTAAACTTATTTAACCTATATTCAATGGATCAAATCCTATACTTACCCACACTAAAACACACACTAGCATAACTAACTTTAACCACCACTCGAACTTATGATTAATACAAAAACTAGGGTTTCAATCCTAACCCCAACTTAGGGTTTTTACCGCACAAATAATGAATATAACCTAATATCAAACTTAAGAACTGACCGGGGTCTCACAACCTCCCCCACTTAGAATAATTTCGTCCTCGAAATTAACCGGAGTCCATTTAGGTTCAAAAGTCTATAAATCCAAACATAACGTTGTGCTTAGTATTCAAACTAGAAACAAAATAAAGAATACAAAGCAAATGCAAAAGAAAGAATAAGTGCAAAAGATTATACTCAAATATATACATTTATTTACAAAGCACACCAAAAGATATACAAGTTATCCGACATCCGGTCGATACAAAACCCTTTAAATACATGAGCATTCGGGCTCCAAAAATCTAGTTAGCCAGCATAATAACCAAAGAACCAGCTATACTGGTTAGAACAAAAACATGTCAGATGGCCAAAAGAGAATCCAAACAACGGCCCTACGCGCCTCCCCTAGGGCCCCAATCCCCAACGGAACCTAGAGTATCTACCTCGCCTATCAACTCTGGGCCGGTAGCTCGTGGTGGTGCCTCCGCGGCCATATCTAGTAGGACCTCGCAGTCCAACGTAATACTCCGGGCCCTCTCCCTAAGCTGCCTCCTCATAGCTAAGAGGTGCTGGTGTGTGTCTCGGAGACTCCGCTCCAAGTCCCTAATGCGCAACGCCTGCCCGTGGCCAACCTCTCTATCCTCCTCTAGCTGTCTAGTCAAACGATCGCAAGCCTTCCCCAAGCTGCGTCGCTCGTCGTCCACTGCCAGGACGACCTCGTCAAGGTAGCCATACGTATAGCAACACTGACAGGGTCGGTGTAGACACCAAATTTTTTATTTTTTTAACTTTTTAACTTTATTGGTTTAATTCATTTAATTTTTGCTTTATTGGTTATTTTTATTTTATTATTATTTTGTCTTATACTAAATTTCAAAAAAAAAAAAGGGGGAAAAATGAAAAATACAAAATAATGTGTGAAATTAGTGGAAGTTGGCATGCTAGACAAATGGAGGACATGCACTAGGACAAGTGTCCTTTTTATATTTCGACAACACATCACTTAGGTGGGGGGAGATGGTGACACTTGTAGGATTGAGGCAATGAAAACAAAAAAAATACTTGGCGGCTAGGTTTTGGGGGAAGGAAGCGACGAAAAGGCTAAGCAAAAAAGAACAGAGAGCAAAAGGAAATTGAGGGAGGCTATAGATAGAAAAAAGAAAGTGGGCAACGGAAGAAAACAGAGAAAATAGGAGCGGCAGACAAGAAAATGAAGGAAAAACTATCGGTCAAGAGGGAAAAATCGAGGCTGAGAGCAACGGGAGAGAATCTGGAAAGGAACGGGCTGGGATTTTCGAGCAAAAGAAAACCGAGAGAAGGCGAAAACAGAAAAGAAAGCTACTAGGTTGAGAAGAGAGGAGCAAGCTTTGTCTGGAGGCTGAGAACAGAGCAAAAGAAAAATGGCAGAAAAGAAAAGGAAGGGGGGCTAAGGGAAAAAGGAAAATCCAAGAACGGATAGAAAAAAACACGCAGAGGGTTTTGGGCTGAGACAAAAAGGAAAAGCAGTGAGACCGCCGCCGGATGAGCCACTCTCATTTCGTCCAAGACGTGGTTCTCCCCCCTGATGGTCAGTACGCTTTCTCCGGCTCCTGGGATGGCAAGCTCTGCCTCTGGAGCCTTCAATCTAGCAACACCACCACCTTCATCATCAGTCCACCGGAACCATGCCGACAGCCGCCAATCACCCTAACCCAAACCCTTCGATGCTCAAGTCAACAACGCCGCCACCAACTCTGCCCTCTGGACCGAACGACCTGAAGAAGCCGAAGCCGTTTCTTCATTTTATGGTCTGCCTCCCCTAGAATTGCAGCTGCTGCGGCAGCGGAAGAGAGACATGCACAGCCCATCAGGAAACCGCCACCATCCCACTAGAATCCACCATTGCCGTCGTTCAACGCAAGAGCACTGTAAGTCCCTTTCTTTAAAAATTTCAGTTCTGATCAAGCTCACGAAGCAGTCTGTCGGGCCTTTATTTACTACAATTTTCCTATTAATTGTTCATACTTTTGGATCATATATGCTTTTCTGTGTCAATTGGGCTGAATTCCTTGCTTTTTCTGATGATTTTGGGGCCGGTTGTAATACAAATTGGGCAAAGATTTGTTGAACTTTTTAATGCCCCCAATCTGTTTGACGAAATGCTTGAGTTGAAAGTCCTTATCGAAAGATGATTTGTTTTACATTTTTCCGAGTGAAGAAACCAGATAAGTAGCTACCTCGTCTGTTTGCATTTGAGAAATCTGGTAGGTTTGTGTTCTGAGAGCTTGTTCTTTTGTCAAAATTGGGGTAACTCCGTTGATATTCTTAAGACTAGAAGGTTGCATTTTGGATTCGTCAAGGGGGCATGCATGTTGTCATTGTTTTTTTTTCTTTCTTTCATTACCGTGCTTCGTTATTGTGCAAACCTTCAAATTGCCAAGAGTTGTTATAACCATATTAACATGGCCCTGTGCAAAGTTTGCTGTTGAGACAAGGTCGATACAAGCTCCTTCATTATGTCTCTTTGCTACATCTTCTTTGTTTTTAAATCTGTCGGGATGTATTTTGAGGTAATGAAATCTGGTTTGGTTAATGGGTTGAAGTTGTTTCTTTTGATTCCCTTTGTGCGTAATCTGGGTTGCTAAAATCATTGGGAATGCAGAGTATAGTATTGGGTCTTAATGATAGAATGCATAGATGATTGTTTTGAGTGAAAGAATGCTGTTTGTTTGGCCTTCATTGCTTACGTTTGGCATGCCACTAGAAGAATGAAGTTGTAGAATAAATGAAGAAGAAAGCAGGCTTTTCGGGAATGGGTCATTGATTTGTTTTGATTGAATTCTGACTTGGGCTTAGGAGATAAAAGCCCACTCTTTTGATTGGGCTGGTTTGTTTGGTGAAAATTGGGCTAAATCGTCTGTTTTGCTTGGATTTTTGGCCCAAGAAATGAATAAAATGGCCCAATGGCCTGGCCTGCCAGGAATCTGGTAACCAAATTTGCAAATCAGCCCTTGAGCTTTTCTTTAGTTCCACTATGGCCCTACTAACTTTCAATGCTTTCAATTGGGTCCCTAATTTAATTGCAAATGGGTCCCTGAATTTTATTTTTCTTTAATTTTGACCCCAAAGTTTTTGTTAATTTTTGCAATCAAGTCCTTTCTTCTTTTGACTTTCTAAATGTAGGTTGTTCACATGAATTAATTGATTCAATTACATGTTTGTTTTCAATTCCATGATTATTTGTCCAAATAAATTGGTACATTGACCATTTCTTTTATTTTGGAGGATAAATAAGTGATTTCACTCCATTTTAGGGCTCCAATTCAAAGGGAGGTATGACTTCTTTTATCTTTTTTGTCTCTCCCCTATGTGATCCAACGTGCTAAGTGAGAATTGCATGTCTACTTTGCTTGCCTTGCTTTTCCTTAATTCATTTAATTTATTTCATTTACTTTTGCTTTTATTAAGTCATTCTTTTATTTATTTATGGGGTATGTGTACACCTCTTGGCTTGTAATAGATAGGGCTTGAGTTCATTTTTATTCCCTTTCCCTCTTCCCCATTTGTTTTAGTTAGCAAATGTAATAGGTTCATTAGCTTGATTGCTTGCTTTCGTTGCTACGTGTTAATTTGCTTTATTAGGCTCTTGCATTTAGTCGAGCATGCTAAGTGTTATGTGCTACGTGTTTATAGGTGATTGGCATGTCTACTTGCTTTCTATAGTCATAGATGAATGTGATGGATGAATGCACGTCACCACACTAGTCCAACGCTAGTTGTGGCTCATTGTCCCGTTCTCCACTAGTCCAACGCTAGTAGGAATTCATAGATATGGCTAGTCCAATGCTAGACCCTTAGGGATTTCCCTCGCTAGTTCATACTTGCATGTTTCACTACATTTCATGCATTTTTCTTAGTTTTCTAGCATTTGGCATGCTCCTCCAATCCTTTCCCCTTCATTTTAGGCTTTTGCATCTCCATGCTAGTTATAGGGTACATTTGCCTGAGAGTCCCCTTTCGATAAGGGAAACGAGCGAGTGTGGCTACAAAATAGCCTTAGCACGCTAGTTCTTCCTTCTAATCAAAGGAAAAATTAAAGTCATGAAATTAGGAGTCATTCCCGTACCCGACTTGATGCATTCCTATAGGTTCATACACTTTCATTCTCATCATGTCACTCCCTCACCCTCTTATCCACATTTTCTCACTACTTATATCCTTCTCAATACAAATGCCATGTTCACATATTTTTCTTCTTGTCACTTGTTTTTCTACCTCACAAATTGCACCCAATTGCACTTATATGTATCTACTATCATATTTTTATCCATTTGCACACAAACACCTTTATTTTCCCAATTTGCACACATGCACTTGTCTTACATTCGCACACATGCACGTTTTCTTACATTTTCACACTTGCACTCATATTTGAGTCTTCATTTGCATCATTCGCGACCTCTATGAGGACTTTCCTTATTGGCCACCACAACTCATGTGGTTGGGACCAAAAAGCCTCGTAAGAGACATTTTAGATTTAGGATTGCATTTCTTTTTCATCCATTTGTCATATCCAACATGCAACGCATATTTTGGGTAGAAGAATTAGGAAACGAAGGGCTAATCGCGCAACTAGCTTTGGCTAGGGTAAGGGAGTGCCTTAGGCTTTGCCTTTGCCTTCTCCCTTATCAAATGTGACCCCCGATCCCTTTCTTTGGTTACGTAGACCTAAAAGTTCTTAAAAAAGGGTTTGTTTACTTTGCTTTTTCAAAAAATTCATTTTTGGGTGACTTGGTACACCCTAACTCTATACCAAGTGGCGACTCCATCTTCCATGCAAAAAATCCTTTTTGAACTCTGTTTGGCCAAATCGTCGCATTTTCAAGTCCCACGGCCTTTTATTTTCATTTTTACACACATTCACATACATATTCCACACACTACTTTCACACCTTCAAAAAGTGGGGCGCGACAGTCGGCGCAACACCTGACCAAAGGCGAACCAGATGTGTAGGGCTCCCTGTGACAGCCCCACCTCCCCCTAAGGCGAACCAGAGGGTTCGACGGGCCGCCTGCCCAACTCTCGCCTGGACTCAGTCGTTCACTACAATCCTCAAATGAATTACAAGATAAAACTCAAATATTACATCAAATTCTCCAATAATTACATGTCAAAAGCGAAGCGAAAATAATTCTCAACTATACATAAAATGATTTCCAAATCCAAATTGTACAAGATATAGGCCATCCAGTCACGTGCACAAGTACAACAAGACCTTCCTTCGCCTTGAGCCCTGTGGAGGGGAATAAAATATTTTTGGGGTGAGCTAGAAGCTCAGCGAGTAACCAGTAAAATCATTAAACAAATATATTGCACAATGTTGCATTTCGATCATTTCGATGATGTCATGAATCAGAGATCAAATGTTCGTTTAGTGCTCTCGTGAGCCAGGGAAATCATAGCACTTGAACACCCAACGCTCAAATAGATCATTTAACATTAACATTAACATTAAGAGGGAGCCCCTTCTTGAGCTCCAGATAAACATGAACATGAACCATAAACAGAGTGGAGACGTTGGTGTCCAGCACAAACTTTCCAGAACTCATTGAAGCCAAATCATGTCATGAACTCACATGCAAGCACGCATGATATGCAATCGAGTACATAATGCAAGAAACATTTCACAAGTACTTTGGAAATAGTTTAGGGTCACTCACCTCCACGGCTCAGAAACCATCCATCATGTATCATTGCCTTGCTCAAATCCAAGTCTTAGATCACAAACTCAATGCAAACAACTCCTTTCAAAATTCGGACAGCACTTCCTCTTATCTTTCTTTACTTTTCCAGCCATCAAGGCTTCATTATTTCCTCATTCCAACCTGTGACGCCCCGAAAAAAAATGAGTTTGAGAACCCGGAAATTTTCTAATTTTCTAGGGTTTATTTTTTTAAACGCCCGCTTTTTCTACATTTTCTTTATTAGAAAAATTCCCCAGAGAAAGTTTATGAGCAAATATAGTTTTCAAATGATTTTTCTAGTATCGGTTAGTTTTTGAGAAATTAAAAGCGTATTTTGGACGTGGGACCCGCAAGTGCGGTAAATGCATTATATTTTTGACAACTTGTTGGATTTTGTATTAAGTGATATTATTTTACAATGTGTTAAGATATTTGTGTAAGAGAGACAAAAAGTTAGGCAAGCAATTAATGAGAGGGACATGTGTCACCATATGATTAAATCTTGTTTTGACTTACTATTCAACCTTTTACCAATTACTAAATAAAACAAAAAAATTGATCAAATATCTTCCATTTTTCCTTCAAGCTTGGCCGAACCTCCTCTTACAAGAAAAGAAAGAAAAGCTTCCAAGTTTCTTGCTCCAATCATGTCCAATCTCACAAACTAACCATTTAATCTTGAATTCCTTCCATAAAACCTCTTCAAGTAGTGATTGTGAGTTGTTGTGTGAAGTTTTTTTTGGAAAGTTAAGGTGACCAATAGCTATCTCTCTCTTGTTCTTAAGGTAAGTTGTGAGGAACCACCCTCCTCCTTTAATTGATGCTTAAATCATGCTTAGTGGTAGTATAAGATGCAAATTTATGGATTAAATCTTGAGTTTTGGTTGAATTGGTGAAGTTTTATTATTTTTGGGGATTTTTCTGTTTTACTATAAGCATGATTATGTGGCTATGTTTGATGATTGGAAATGATGTTTAAGGACTCTATGAGGTGGGAAAAGTGATTAATTGCAACCAATTTCTGTTTTGGACCAAAAATTGAAAAGTGAGGGTTTTGTGATGAACATTCTGTCCGAATTTTTAGGTCCTAGATAGAGGCCGAATTGGCCTTATCTCAAAACATGAAAGGTGTATATAATGACATTTTAGAGGTGCCTGCAAAATTTCAGGGCATTTGGAGTAGTGTAGAGTGAGTTATGTCGTTTTTACTGTTGCTGTTCTGGGTGATCAATATGTGCGAACTGCACTTGTAATTGGCCATTTTGACTGGAATTGGTTTGGATTTTGTTGTTGGTGTCTTCTGATGAAATGTAGCTTGATGCCTTAGCTATCATATGCCTTTGGAATCAATGCATTTGGACCTGTGTAGACTGAGTTGGACGAATTACAGCATTGTGTGATTTGGGAACCTGCAATTACGATTCTGGTTTGGTATTCTGCATTTTTGACCTAGTTGTGCTAGGATTTGGACTGAGTGACCTTCTACATTGTTGTAGCCCTGGTTCTTAGCTTCGAAACGGTGGGTCTTGGACCTCCATCCGATACTCGTAATACCTTTGGTGCCATTACCGCAAAAGGACGTCAAAACTGTTTTCTGGTTTTGAGCAATTGTGGTTAATTGCTATGTGATTGGGTTTGATTGTAGGTTGGAAAATAAAGGAATTAAGGGGAAATGCTGTCCGATTTTTAATAGCGTTGGTTACCTTAAGTTTCAAGTGAAAGGCTTGGACTTGAATGATGGAATTGGCTATATTGAACAAGGATTATGAGCCGTGGAGGTGAGTGACCTTAAACTACTTGCAACGTTACTTTAAAATGTTTCTTGCATCGTTTCTTTGATTGCATATCCTGTGTGCCGGCATATAAGTTCTTGACATGTTTTGGCTCAAATGAGTACTTGGAATTCGTGTGCTAGACTCCGACGTCTCCTCCACCGTTTAATGTTCCTGTAGAGCACCAATGGGCTCAATGTTCAATGTTCAATGTTAATGTTCAATGTTAATGTTCAATGTTAAATGATTGTTTGGAGCGTTGGACGTCTAAGTACCATGATTTCACTGGCTCATGAGAGAAGTGAAAGTGCATTGATTGTTGAAGCATGACATTATTGAAATGAACGATTGTGAAACTGATTTGATAACTGAATTTCTTGGTTACTCGCTGAGCTTCTAGCTCACCCCAAAATGTTTTATTCCCCTCCACAGGGCTCAAGGCGAAGGAAGGGCTTGTAGTGTTTATCATGGATTATCTCATGTATGGATTGATGGATTGAACTTGGATTTACTTTTGTGTAATCGTTCATATTGGGATTGTATTGAACGTTTAGAATTGATTGGATGTGTAATAGTCTAGCTTTGGACTTCCTCCTGTATAATAATTGTGATCAAGGATCAGAGTGGCGCAGTGGAAGCGTGGACGCTTCGCTGTTGATATGTAAAGTTTGGGAACCTTTGATGTATATTTGATATATATATCTTGAAATTCAATTGAGGATTGTAGTGAACGACTGAGTCCCGGCGAGAGCTGGGCAGGCGGCCCGCCGAACCCTCTGGTTCGCCTTAGGGGGAGGTGGGGCCGTGACACTCCATATCTTATATGGTATATTTTGAACAAACATGGAATCAGTTTTAGTGTATAAGAGACAATTTATTTAGGATAAACCCCAAAACTATTTTGATAGACTTGCACCATGCATTTTATCTCATAACATATATTTCTTTATCTGGATTACTCAATAATAATCAAGATATCTAGAAAGAATTATTTTTACTTGTGCATCTCATTCTCCATTAGATAATTTTCAAACCCTTTGAACCGAATATACTTCACCTTGATCAAATCAGGTGTTCCAATACTTCCACCAATTTATTTCTCTATTTTATTCTTAAACATTTTAACTTCTCAAAACTTTGGATTTGTACTTCAAAATATACATGTATCCAATTCGAGTAGTTATTAGTAAAAGTAGTAACGTCTGGGAAATTATTATCTCCAACACGAATTGTTAATATCTCACATTACATCATAATGTATGAATTATAATAATTCTTTAAACCTTTATTTAAAAGGCCAACTCAGTCTTTTATTAGTGAATAAGATCCACATGTCTCAAATGATTCATAATCAGTTAATTCAAATCATCATGTGATTTGAATATATGTTTCTTATTCAGACGACTAAATTCATATTTGCCAAAGATAAGATGGTTTCAAATCATCTAACATTATATTGAGAAATGGACTTTTAGAAATTAATAACATTTATTAAGTTCTAAAATGAGTCCACTAGATTAAGAAAAATAATTTGTCATTACATTTAAATAAAGTAACTTTTACTTCACAAAAGTAAATACGTATCATCCTTCTCTTCAGTTTACTTCTTTTAAATCCTTCTATATCGAATATTCGGTATCTCATACCGAAGGAACTTAACTTAGAAGTAAATGTACTATTTAATCTCAATTATAAACTTAAAATAAAACTTTGACAAAGTTACATTTCATTCCAATTAAGACCATGCAATGAATGTTTGTACCATGAGCCTTATTCTTTAAAACCTTTTAACTTATCAACTCTTGATAATTGATTCACTTTATCAATTCTTGATAAGTAAAATCTTTTTAGTCAATACTTAATGACAAAACTTGAGTGAACTAATTTTTTAATATAATCAACCATTCTCTAATAAATCAATATTTATTATCCATCATTCAACTCTTCAGATGTCTAATCATGGTGAAAGAAAATGAATCCTTTGTAACATAGGAGACTTAGGAAGCAGCTATAGTACACTATCATCAACTCATTTTTACTTACTACAAGTATTTACTATTAATTCCATTCTATCTTCCATGATTGAAAATATAAAGGTTTTAAAAGATATAGCCAAATTTATTAGAGAACTTTGCTCAATTTCTTTGCCAATTCAAGAAATTGGAAATATTATATATATATATATAGAATAATACGCAATTACTCATAATTTTTACTATAAGTAGTATAGATAAAAGAGAATTGCTATTTATGTAAAAACAAAATCAAGTAAAAATGACATAAAAGTAAGTTTGGTTTTGCTCCCACTATTTTATTCAAATGTATAACCCTTTAGTACAGATTCGAGAATTTCAATAATTCTTAGTAGGTTAGAATCCCATTTAGTTATTTGATCTTAAGTGTGCTCAACAAACCAAAATAATTTCAACAGGTGGGTACTTATTACCAATTACAACTCTTGTAACTTCTAGATAGTTATATTATCAATTCTTGATAAATCACATCATATGTGTTACGCAACCTTTGCTTCTAAAACTTTGTGACCTTGAGTGTACTCAACAAGTAATAAGTTTTGGTTAAATCCCAATTAGTACTCATGTAACTTCTAGATAGTTAAAACTCCTTTTGGTAGAGCAACCTTGAATGTACTCAACAGGTTAACTCAAACATGATTTCATTTTAGTTATAATAATGGAAGGCAACTTAAGTTTGACTTAATATTTAAGTAGAGGGATTTTACGTATAATATATCCAAGTTGGTCTCATCAAGTATGTAGCATGCATATCCATTCATCAACATAAATAAATAAACATACTACAATTATATATAGATGATTATGGACTTTATTCCTAAAATATAGTTTCCATGAGGCAAAAGAAAACTAGATGGTCAAACTAAGGAACAAATGACATCTCCATGCCTTGTATGCCTTTTAATGTCCGCCACAGTGGAATTGGTGCCATCTCCATCTTCTTTATACATTACAAATGTAAATCTAATCTAAACATTTTAGATCCTCACCTTCTCCCTGTCCCTAATATAGTATATTATACAATATTGAGAGAAACCTTGAATTACATTCAAGGGGAGTGAGATGAGAAGAACATTTATATTGAGAAGATTAAATGAAGGGAGGACACGCAAACTCTAGTGCAACGGGCTGGGCACGGGTCCACTTGCCTACGGCAAACCAACTACTCCTCTACCCACCATCACAATTGCGGAGCTGCTAACGGAGGGGGTGTGGGTTCTGGATCGGGTTGGGGAGTCCCTCACCAGGGAGGAAAGGCACAGCATCCTAGCTTTCCCGATTCTCCCCTTGCAAGGTAAGGACTGTGTGGTTTGGCAACCCTCTGTAACTGGTGCTTTTAAGGTTTCGTCAGCGATGGAGAGGCTTCGGCCCCCCTCCAACCCTTTAATCTCCCGCAAGCTCATCTGGGATCAATGCACACCGCTCAAGATCTCCATTTTCATGTGGCGCTTGCTTAATCACCTGCTGCCGTTCTCTAATATCCTGTGGCAATTTGGCCTCCAACTGCCTTCCAAATGCCCCTTTTGCCCCCACGAGGACTCTCTGGCTCACTGCTTCACCGACCACCCAGCGGCGGTCCAGGTCTGGGGCTGGTTTGAGCGAGGCCTCAATCTACATGTACGCATCTCAGACTCGCTGTTACTTAAGCTGCAGGTTTGGTGGATGCACTCCTTCGGGAAGATGCTTTTGGCCACCATCACCCATCTATTACCGGTGCTCATCTGCTGGGAGCTGTGGAAGGCGCGGAACAAGGCAGTTTTTGAGAACATTGTGACTTCGCCAACGCAGGTCCGCCGTCAGGATATGGCATTACTGAATAGTATAGGTGAAGCGCACCCCTTACCTTACTCTCCCCCTCAGGATTCCACCTTGCGACACTTGGGTTTGAAAACGACAGTAGCACATCAGCGGGGCAAGACATGCGTTCCACTCTCATGGTCTTTGCTGCCTTACCCTTACGCAAAACTGAATATAGACGGCTCCTCCCTTAGTAGCCCGGGTTACTCAGGGGGAGGGGGGATTATACGTGATCATACTGGTCGTGCCCTACAGGCTTTCTCTACTTTCTATGGCCCACGTACCAACATGGAATCGGAAGCCATGGCTCTTTTGGTGGGACTTAGGTTGTGCATCTCTCTGTGTGACGCCCCCACTTCTCCCAAAGGCGAACCAATGGGTATCCGCGGGATGCCTGCCCAACTCTCGCCAGGACTCAAGACAATTCCCGTTCAACCTTAATGAAATACCAGCCATCACGATGATATAAGTAAGAAAGGGAGGTCACTCCCATAAATAACATTCAAACATACATCACGAGTTCCAAAATACGTCAAGTATCCAATCCTTACATCAAGTTCTCAAAGGTTACATCAAATCTCAAAATATACAATAATCAAGAGTCTAACCCAGTACATTGAAAAACCCTAATACAAAAGTACATTCAAAAGGGGTGTCTCCGAGATTCACTCCAGATCCTTCCATGTTAAGGAAAACAAATCTACAGGATGAGCAAAACGCTCGTGAGGCCAAGAACACACATGCAGACACGATATTCAAGTAACAATCCCAATTTAACAAGTAGAGCAATAATATTGTAATAAATAACAATTCGAGTGAGAAAAGTAAACAGAAACAATTCAAGGATATAGGATCTCTCAGGAGCTATTTTTCACTTGCACGATCACGAACCTCCACGAGTTGACACTCCGTCAATCGGGTAGGTTTAGTCCGTAGAACTTCACTTATCATGTCCCCTTTAACCTTACATACCCCTGTATCGGGCCTGCCTATCTTTTGTTTGAGGCGATACTGCTCGAGTACGCCAAGCAAGACCTCTTCATAGGTCAAGCTTTCATTTCACATGGTTCTCCAAGGAGCCCGACCAAGCCCATGCCGGCTCGAGTCCTGTGACAGCCCCACCTCACCCTAAGACAAACCAAAGGGTTCGGCGGACCGCTTGCCCAGCTCTCGCCAGGACTACGGAGTCGATTCACACAAACCCAATATAGTACGCGTGATAGGACCCAAAGAAAATGAACAATCGGAAACTACTAAGGTGAGAACATGCCTACCAAACCATAAAATCATAGTCTCAACGGAATACATTTAATAGACAAGGTTAAATAGACAACGGAATCATCTTATTTCTCCCTCTTTTGGCCGAGCTTCTTGGAGGAAAAAGAAGAGAAAACTTCCAACTTTTTCTTCAATTTCTTGCCTAGATCTCACAAACCAACCGTTAAAACTTTGATTTGCTCCATAAAAACCTTTCTCTTGGTCGGATTAAGGTGAGTGGTGAAGTGATTTGAGAAGCAAAGGTGCTAAGTTGCTTCTTTCTTGAGTTTACAAGGTAAGTGGTTAAGGAATCTTTCCTTTGATCTTGATAATGTTCAATTAGTGATTGGTAGTAGTTGAATATGTGATTTTATGGATAATTTCATGACTTTTGGTTGAGATTGGTGAATTTTTATTTTATTCATGATTTTTTTGTTTTCATATGTTTAGTGTTAGTTAGTTATGGATTGATGGCTAGTTATTGTGTAAAATGGAGTTGATATATGTGGGATATGATTGATTGTGCGAAATTTCCAGGTTAGGGTTCGCCTACCCCTGCTCTGCCCGGTTTTTTTTAGCCAATATCAAGGCCGATTCAGCCTTAGGTTAAAACATGAAAGTTGTAGAAAATGATTTTTTATATTTTCCTGTAAAATTTCAGATCAATCCGAGATCTGTAGATTGTGAAAAAACAGAAATACCCGGACTGCCGTAGGTAGAGGTCGGTGAACAGGGTTGACATTTCACCCAATCTGACCGTGTCTGTTTAGTTTGATGCGTACTGATTCAACCTTTGGTCAAAACACAGAAGTTTTAGTTCTATGTCTTAGCTTTCCAACGTCCTAGGAAACGCCTCAATCGGATTTCGGTAGCCTGAGTTATTGCCATTTAACCATAGTGCGGTTAGCTAACCTGTGGGTGAGATTCTGGTTTTGTACATTGAAATTTTGACCTAGTTACACTACAAACTGGACTGAGTGGCCTTCTTTAAAATTGTAGCCCTTTATCTTAGCTTCGAAACGGTATAAATTACACACCAATCCGACAAGCGTAGCTTCGGTTGTGTCCGATACGCTAAACGACGTCAAATCTGTTTTTGGGTTTTAGGGCTTAACTGTCATTTCCGGACTTTTCCTAGCTTAATTTTGTACTTATACGTTCTAATGGGGCCTTATTTTTGGTAGTGTGTGGATTTGGTTTATGACTCGTAATCGAGTCTTATTGTGTTTTATTGAATGTTTTAGGGCGTGCTGGTGACGCAAGGCACTCGTCGGACAGAAATTTGTGATAACTCTCTTTGCTTGGGTGGTGTGTGTACTACTCACATGATTGATACTTCTTGGCTTTGTTATACTTGAGATGTATGAGTGGAATGTTTGTGTTTAATGATGATACTGATTGAGACGAGGGTGTACTTTACCACTCTCGTACTCTATGGCTTAATTGATTGTTTACTGTATCACTTGAATTGTCTTGATTATACTTGAATTGGTGTCGTTTGGACGTGTATCCAACGACTTATACTGTTGATTCTGAGCTCAACCCCATTGGTGGTCAATTGAATCGAGCCAGCAAGGGCTTGGTCGAGGAAATTGATAAGCCATGGGGAACTGTTTCTAAGGAATCGATGGGTACGAGACTCTTGATTCCGGTATACTCGAGTATTACCATTACTGAACTGGTTGGAGTTTGGGCCCGGTAGGGGTATGTGAGGTGGAAGGAATCGGAGAAAGTGGAGTCTATGATATTGGTTACTCCTTAAACATTGACGGAGGGTCAACGGGGCGAGATCAAGTACGGCAAGTGAGGAAAAGGGCTCTTGAGAGCCGACCGTATCCTTTAGAAATCTTTATTGAAACGTGGTGCCAGTTGATTCATTTATTGAACGTACTTGGATTGAGCAACTTTGTGCTTATGTGAATTTTTTGTTTACTTGCGTGATGATACCTCATTGGGCGAAAGCTCACTCCATTAAATTTTGTTTTCCTTACAGGGAACCACTTTTGGGGACTATGATGTTCTGAAGCACGAGTTGAGCTAGTTTTAATATATTTTTGTGAAACTCCTCGATAGTTGGAAAAATCCTAAATGTATTTTGATTTAATTATCTTCCTTTTGTGTTGAAAATGACAAACCTATGGGTATAATACTGTTTAACTCTGTTCATATATCCTATTTGGTTAGGAAATGTTTTCCCGAGTTATATGACATGGCACCCACTATGCATTGGCTGTTTTGATTTTCGTTTTGCTATTTTGCAATTTTGAATAGATTGAGCATGCTATTACCTTCCGGAACGTTTTAGATCGTATTTAACTGCCTCGTTAGTCCTGACGAGAGTTGGGCAGGCAGTCCGCAAACCCCTTTGGTACGCCTTAGGGAAAAGTGGGGCTGTCACAGGTGGTATCAGAGCCTAGGTTAGAAGTGACCTAGGCAAGATTGAAGTTTGTTCCTTAGGACCTGTGAGGGAAGTGTTAAGGTACCATTAGGTGTGATTATGTTTACGTTGTTTAAGATATGAATCCTTGTGCTATCCTTGTAGGTTATGGCCGGAACCAGTGGTGCGGGTGGAGGTGAGCCGCCTAGGAGACGCCCACGCGTTATCGATTATCAGGAGAGGCCAGGAGGTCCGATCCGGCTCTGGTACACCGCCAGTCGGACCCGTCGCTGTAGGCGTTGCCAGAGTCACTCTTATGCGGACCACGTGGTCGTGGCGGTACTAGATGAACGGAGGAGGCTTAGACGGGCCGTCGCCAGGGACCACACGGAGATGCTTAGGCTGAGAGGCATCATGAGGATGCAAGCGGATCGGATAGGGGAGCTCCGAGAGGACATAGCTATGGAGCAAGAACGAACCGAAGCTCTTAGGGAGCAGTTGCAAGGGGTCAATAATCGTCTTACTAATGTCGTCCGGGAGATTAGGGACAGCTCCGGCGGCATTATTAATGAGTGCGAGGCGCTGATCCAAGGTGTGATTGGCGCCAACGCGCAAGTTGGGGCTCCGAGTGTTAACCCGCCTAGTGAAGGGAGTACCCCTAGTTCTAGCCAAGGGGGGGAGTCTGTGGGCTCTGTCGGGAACTAGGCTAGGACGTTTTGAGCTACTTTTGGTTCCATGGGGACAGGAGATGAAGAAAAGACCCCTTAGCTAGCCATTTTTGTGTGTTTGGACTAGCTTTGTAAATATATCTTTTGATGATTCTGTTGCCTCATGGAATTTCCTTGTTTGTAATCGACTGACTGTTAATATGTGACTTGTTTGCCACTATGTGGGATATGTAAATATGTTTTGTGTGACGGCCCCACTTTCCCCTAGGGCGTACCCCAGGGTTCGGCGGGTCGCCTGCCCAGCTCTCGCCGGGACTCACTCACTCACTACAGTCCTCCAATGAAGTATAAGATAAATCTCAAATATTACATTCAATTCTCCAAGAATTACATATCACAAGTACCAAAAAGTAAAACCTAGAAAAACTGATAACTACAACCACCACGCCAACTATGTACATCTTACTCGTCAACTTTTAACAAATACAAATTCAAGTATTCTATAGCTCAAAATCTAACCACCTTCCCGAGCGATCCCCGTGCCGTCCCCCTGCTAAGGAAAACAAATGGAACGGGGTAAGCTATATGCTTAGTAAGTAAACAGGGGCAAAAGCGTAAATTTTCACGTATCAACCAATTATATGGTAAGAGTAAAGCAAAAGCAGAAAGATAACATCACATAGTAAGGATACGGGTGGCTCCAAAGCCAGATCGTTTGCCATGTGTGACCTCCTGCCGACACTCCGTCGACCTCAAATAATGGTCCGTAGAACTTCACTTGTACACCCACCGTACACCTTATCACCCTCTCTGGCCAGGCACCTCACAAACTTGCTCGAGCGAACGAAATCACAAACTTGAGCTTGGTTCACAAGCTCGGGTCACAAACTTGGTCCACATTCTCGGTGAACCGGATTCACAAACTTGGTGACCTCAGACTAAGTTGGACTGGCTTCGACCAAGCCCTGACCGGCTCGAATAGTCCATCTAGGTCGGAAGATCAACCCCAAACTCACAAACTTCACAAAATTATTCAAAAGTCACCCCGAGCCACAAGCTCAAGGGTTTTAGTTTCAAAATTGCTCATATACACAAGCCATGTACAAATATGTGCGCCAGTTAAGGTTTAGGTCGAGTGCGATAAAGTACACCCTCGCCTAGGTACCCTCTTCATACATATCGAAACACATAAGCAACTAACACACAAGAGCGGCCTGAATACTTACACAACGAACAAAAGAGCAAAATTCAAAATTTGTGCCGCGAAGAGTAGCTAGTAGGCCCCACCGGCTCCACGTAGCTCACCACCATCTGAAATAGAAGATTGCGTCACAAAATATCATAAACGGCTACTAATATTCCTAAAACAAGCAAAACGGCAAAATCGGCACATACGAGTGCGGAAACGACACACGGAAACGGGAATGGCGGCCTAGCCATTTTGCCGTCAAAACTGTTTTGAACCTAATCGAAGCTATGAGTGTCGGATCAAGGTTCATGATGTACCGTTGCGAAGCTAAGAGGAAGGGCTACAATTTTCATGAAGACACCTAAATACGGATCTGAACATAAATAGGTCGAAAGTGCAGAAAACCGTTCCAGGAATTTGCACTCCAGAGTAACGGACAGGGTATGTTTGCTGGACTATAACTCCCAGATCACAAATCCAAATCAGGAAATTCCAAATGAATTAGAAAGCTGAGACATAAGGCTAAAACTTTGATGTTTTGGCCAAGACCTGAATCCACTCAGAACAGAACGAAATTTGAGTGTCAAAGTACTCGTCAGAACTGTCCAGATTCAAGGCAGTTCTGACGATCGATTTTGTTTTGGTCATAACAGGAGCTACGGAACTCGGATTTCGACGCACTTTATACCGTTTCGAATCCAAAACCAAGATCTACATTTCTTATGAAGGAGTCAAAACCCAGATAGTACGGGATCAAAACCGAAAAAAGTCACGGACAGAAGCTAAACTAAAAACGCACAGAACCTGATGTTCAAAACAGGCTTGAGTATTTCATCTATAACTCATGATACACTAATCCGTTTGACCTGAAATTTTACAGGAATATTCAAGACCTAAGAGGCTACAATGTTGAAGAAGGCCACTCAGTCAAATTTCGAGTGTAACTACGTCAACAATGTAACATACTACACCAGAATCGTAAAACAGGTTCACAAATCGTAATCTAGTACAAACATCATAAAACAGCCTACATAAGTCCAAATCCAGAAATTCCAAAGCCATACAAAAGCTTAGAAACAGGGATACATTTCATCAGAAGACCTAAACAACCAATTCTGAAACATTCCAAACCAAAATAACCAATTACAATCGCAGTTCTCAGGTTCGGGTAGAAACAGGACAGCAAGGGTAATTTCGACTTTTCTCATTCTACGCTACTCCGATTATCCTGAAATTTTGTAGGTACCTCTAAAATGTCATTTCATACAACTTTAATGTTTTAAGATAAGGCCAATTCGGCCTCTAACATGGTGCAACAAAAACGGACAGAAAGGGGAAAAATTTTCCAGAAATCTGGAATCTTTTGGTTTCAATGATAGTTTTCTTAATTTCTTGCTACACTTGCTACCAAAACCCCCTATATAACTTTGGATACAACATATATCAATCATACATCAAGTATAGGCAGAAATTAATCAAACCCTAACTTACCTATCTCATCCAAAATCATCACATCAACTTGCATAACTTGTAATCTAACCAAAACATGAACTATTTAACATCTTAAACAAGAATAAAAGGATCAAAGCCATAGATCAGATTGTATACCTCAAAAAGAAGGCTTGCAAGAGTGATCCTCCACTATTTCTTGAAATTTTTGGTTCCCTTAGCTTCCCAAGCTTCCAAACTTACGATCAATCGGTTTAGAATTCGATTTTAGCATTTGGTTGGTGTAAATCAAGAAGAAAATGGTGCAACTCTTGCTCTCCCTTTCTCTCTCTCCTTACTCGGCCAAGATGCAGAAAATAATGAAGGAGATTAAGCTAAGTTTGTCTTATAAGAAGGTAGAAAGATAATAATTAATTCTAACCACAAGTTTGGCCAACACTTGGCTTAACCTCAACCACAAAAATTTTCTCTTTCCTTCCTTGCATTTGAGCCACAAATTTCGGTCAAGCTTAGCTGTAAATTGGGAGATATTTTGCTCAAATATCAATAGACTTGTATGGGAAGAAAGTGGTGGTCAAGTGGTGCGTTCAATCGGTAATGCGCGGGACCATCCGGTTCGCGCCGTTTTTCTTAAAAACACACGTACTAGGGTTTTTACTTCCTATTCACTAACCTTGTATCATTGCTTCTAATTACATATTATTTCTCACTTAAAAGTCATTTTTAATCACCAAATTTGATCCTTGCTCCATACCGAAATTTCATCCGGCGAAAAATCGCGAAAACCCTAATTTGCTCCAATCTTGAAAACGAAGAGTGAAACCCTACTTTCTAGGTTTATTTACACTTATTGTGGAGTACTTGAGTAGGAGGATCATATTAAATAAATAATTTCCAAATAAAAGGAATTTTAAGAAAAGTGTGATGAATTTTACAATTCCATAAAATAAAATTAGGGTTTTGAGTCAAATATGAGGGATTTAAACATAGTCACAAGTAAACTAGGGTTTTTGATTAAAATTTTAGGGTTTCTAGTATTTTAAAACAAAATAAGATTTTAAATCAAACCCAAAGAAATAACTTTAGTAGCTTCCCTGAAACAAAATAATGTTTCAAAATAAAATGAACTAAAGAAACCGTAAAACAATAGCATCTTAAAAGTTGGGGTGTCACATTTTGATTGTGAATAGCTTCTGGTTTCTTACTTATGTTTACCGTAATCTTTAATATTCTATTTACGTTGTACCCTAGATTGACTCGACTAAACTCTATGGAAGGAACACGTAGTGGTCGAGGCCGTGGACGCGGGAGTAGGCAACCCACGTCTGTAAGGGGCACTGGGAAAACCTCGTCTGGACCAAACCCTGAACCTAGGGTTGATCCCAATATTCAAATAGCTGCTGCCATGCAGCAAATGACTAACTTGCTAACCCAAGTGGTGCAGCAACAGGCTCAAAACCCTAATCCTAACCCGGGAAACCCTGGCAACCATGTGGAGAGCGAGGACAGGGCCTCGAGAGATTTCAGAAATTTGCCCCATCAAAGTTCCTTGGGGGTCCCGATCCAGATGTAGCCGAAAGGTGGTTAGAGAAAATGATGGATATTTTTGCTGCCCTGTACTACACCAAGGAGAGACAGGTGACCTTCGCCGTCTTTCAACTGGAAGAGGCGGCCCATTCCTGGTGGAACGTCATCCGGCAGAAGTGGGAACGGGAGCAAACGCCCCGGACCTGGGTGAACTTTATGCGAGAGTTCAACGCTAAATTCTTCCCTCCTCTAGTTCAGGAACGGAAGGAAGATGAATTTATTCGGCTTCGTCAGGGAGCTCAGTCTGTAGCGGAGTATGACAGCCAGTTCACCCGCCTATCCAAATTTGCCCCCGAGCTAATCGTGACCGAGCAACTGCGGATAAGGCGTTTTATCCAGGGCCTGAATGTGAAAATACCAAAGGACCTTGCGGTGGCCCAAATTAATGCTTTTAGCGAGGCCGTGAGAAAGCCCAGCGGGTGGAAAAACGCTAGGCTACAAGTGAGAAACTTCCAGGCAAAGAAGCGAGGCTTTCCTGGGAGCAGTTCAGGGCAGAGGGATAAGAGTGCCCCTCCCAAGTACGGATGGGGGCCGGAGGTGGAAGGCAGACGGGCGCAGGTAGAGGGGCTCAGTCTAGGATGGCCCGACTGGGAGAGGCCAGGGAGGAAGTTTCCAGAAAGGTTCGGGGTTCGGCATCCCGTGGACCCTGTGAGTATTGCGGGAAAGCCAACCACACTGAGGACAACTGCTAGAAGAAGGAGGGAAGTGTCTGGTTCCGAAAGCGCAGACCATCAGCTTGCCACCTGCCCCAATCCTAAAACAAGATGGAAAGGGAAGTCAGCAACCACCGAGGACCCAACACTGGACCAGTTAAGAGAAACGGGATAAAGCCCAAGGTAGCGGCCCGAGTGTACTCGTTAGAGCCTCAACAGGTCCCAGATTCCTCTGAGATCGTAGAAGATACGATCCCTGTATTTCCACCGCTTTGCAAAGGTCTTAGTAGATCCGGTGCCACCCATTCCTTTGTTAACCCAATTTCATGTGTGGCATTGATATTAAAACCTGCTAGTTTTACCTATGACCTAGATGTTAATACGCCTACGGGGGATCAGCGTTTGGTTACTAGTATGGTTTATAAGGATTGTGAAGTTTGGGTAGGAGGAGAGGAGATTGTTAGGGAGATTTGCATAAGCCTGTCCATTAAGGGGTATGACGTGATCTTGGGCATGATTGGCTAGCCAGGTATAATGCCCAACAAGATTGTAAAAAGAAGGTGGTAGAATTTCGCATACCTGGTGAGACAACCTTAAGATTGGATATAAGGGGTAGGTTAGCCTCATCTGCCTTGATCTCGGGCATTCGGGCTAGGAAATTACTAAGTAGAGACGTGCAAGGGTTCTTAGTCTTTCTAATCAATACCCCCACCGATAAATTGAAGGTAGAGGATGTGCACATAGTGAAGGAATATCCAGATGTATTCCCTGATGAGTTAGTAGCCCTACCTCCAGAGAGAGAGATAGAGTTCAAAATTGACTTGTTACCTGGAACGTCACTTATCTCAAAAACCCAGTATCGGATGGCACCTGCTGAGCTTAAGGAGTTGAAATTGCAGTTACAAGATCTTTTGGAGCGGGGGTTCATTCAAGAGAGTGGATCTCCTTGGGTGGGCCCTGTACTGTTTGTGAAGAAGAAGGACGGGGGTCTGCGGATGTGTATAGACTACCGGGGGCTGAACAATGTCACGATTAAAAATAAGTATCCACTACCCCATATTGATGAGTTGTTCGACTAGTTGCAAGGAGCAGTGGTCTTCTCGAAGTTAGATCTTCGACGGGGGTATTACCAGTTGTTGATTAGGAAAGAGGATATCCCGAAAACTGCTTTCAACTCGAGATATGGGCACTACGAGTTCACGGTCATGCCCTTTGGAGTGACCAATGCCCCTGCCGCCTTCATGGATCTAATGCACAGGATTTTTAAGCCCTATTTTGATCGATTTGTCGTGGTCTTTATCGATGACATCCTGGTTTACTCCAAGACGCGTGAGGAGCATGAGCAACACTTGAGAATCGTCTTGCAAACCCTAAGAAAGCATCAATTGTACGCCAAGTTCAGCAAGTACGAATTTTGGCTGGAGAAAATTTCCTTTTTAGGGCACATAATTTCCCAAGAAGGCATTTCGGTTGACCCGGCGAAAGTAGAGGCCGTGACTAATTGGAAGAGGCCAGAGAACCCCATGGAGATTCGTAGTTTTCTAGGGTTAGTTGGGTACTACCGGCGTTTCATTAAAGACTTTTCCAAACTGACCGGTCCTTTAACCGACCTGACGAAGAAACATGGTCGGTTTGTGTGGGATGCCAAATGCGAAACGAGTTTTCAAGAGTTAAAGAAAAGATTAACGATGGCGCCAGTTCTAGCTTTGCCTAACGGAGTAGACGGGTTCACCGTTTACACCGATGGGTCGCAGGAAGGTCTGGGATGTGTGCTGATGCAAAACCGGAATGTGATATCTTTTGCCTCTAGGAAGTTGAAACCCCACGAGCAGAACTACCCAACCCACGATCTTGAGTTAGCCGCGGTTGTTTTCGCTCTGAAAAAGTGGAGGCATTATCTATACGGGGTAACGTTCGAGGTGTACTCAGACCATAAGAGCCTTAGATACCTCTTCTCGCAGAAGGAATTAAACATGAGGCAGCGACGGTGGATAGAATTTCTGGAGGACTACGACTGCACCATCAACTATCATCCGGGAAAAGCGAACGTGGTGGCTGATGCCTTAAGTCGAAAGGCTCAAGTAGCAGGGTTAATGATTAAGGAATGAGATTTGTTAGAATCCGTTTGTGAGTGGAAACCCTGCCTTGGGAGTTATAAGGTGGTTTTTAGTAATATTAAAGTAACATCCACCCTACTAGGACGAATTAAGGAAGCGCAAAAGGAGGATTCGATGGTGCAGAAGTGGGGAGAAAAGGTGAACAAAAGAGAATCGACCGACTTCAAATTTAGTCCCGAGGGTATTCTAAAATACTGAAACCGAGTGGTGGTACCTAAAGATGAAACGTTAAAAACGGAGATCTTAGAGGAAGCTCATCGGTCCAAGTATACGATCCATCCGGGTAGTAGCAAGATGTATCAAGACCTAAAAGGAGCATATTGGTGGGACAATATGAAGAAGGAAATCGCTTTGTACGTGCAGAAATGTCTTGTTTGCCAACAAGTCAAGGCGGAGCATTAAAAACCATCAGGCTTATTACAACCTCTTGAGATACCCGAATGGAAGTGGGAAAACGTTACCATGGACTTCATATCGGGGTTGTCGCGAACCCAAAAAGGACACGATGCCGTGTGGGTAATCGTTGATCGATTAACCAAATCGGCTCATTTCTTGCCGGTAAATATGATGTATTCCATGGACAAATTGGCTCAGGTGTACATGGACGAGATCGTAAGGCTACATGGCGTTCCTACGAGCATCGTCTCCGACAGAGATCCCCGTTTTGTATCTAGGTTTTGGCAGAAGTTTCAGGAGACTCTAGGGACTAAACTCAACCTAAGCACCACCTATCACCCTCAGACGGATGGACAATCGGAGCGAACAATCCAAACTCTTGAGGACATGTTAAGGACCTGTATTCTGAATTTTAGGGGTAACTGGGGTCAACACATGACCTTAGTGGAGTTTGCGTACAATAACATCTACCATTCGTCAATTCAAATGGCTCCATACGAGGCACCATATGGGAGGAAGTGCCGGTCACCGATTTACTGGGATGAAGTCGGCGAGAGGAAAATCCTGGATCCAATGGCCATTCCATGGATGGAGGAGGCACGAGAAAAGGTCAAGTTGATACGACAAAGACTCCAAACAGCTCAAAGCCGACAAAAGAGCTACGCGGATAATCGAAGAAAAGACTTAGAGTTCGAAGTTGGAGACCGTGTTTTCCTCAAGCTCACTCCATTACGGAGCATTACAGTAGGTAGAGGAAAGAAATTGCAACTGAGGTTCGTCGGACCTTTTACGATTCTCCAAAGGGTTGGTAAAGTAGCCTATCGCCTTGAACTACCGTCCAGTCTATCCAGAATTCACAACGTCTTCCACATCTCGATGCTTAAGAAGTACCCATCCCATATCTTACAACCGTAGGAAATCGAAATAGATGAATCGCTCACTTATGAAGAGAAATCTGTACAGTTACTAGACCGAAAAGTTAAGGAACTGAGAAACAAACAGATTCCTTTGGTAAAGATATTGTGGAGAAATCATGGGGTAGAGGAGGCTACCTGGGAGGTGGAAGAAGAAATGCAAAGGAAATACCCTGACCTATTCGGGAATCAAGATGAGAAATTTCGAGGGCGAAATTCTTTTAAGGGGGAGAGAGTGTGAGAGCCCTTAAATTTTCTTATTTTCTAGGTTTTATTTTATTGAATTGCATGTTTTTCATATGTACTAGATTAGGAAAATGTTTTATATAATTTTATGAGTAAATATAGTTTTTAAATCATTTTTTGGTATAAGTTAGTTCATGAGATTTTAGAAGTGTATATTGGACGTGGGACCCGCTAGTGCGGTAAGTGCGCTAAAATTTTGATCAATGAGGTTAAGTGGTTATTACAGGGATTAATTTACGAGGTGCTAAGAGATAATTGGAGGTTACATAAATGGATTAATGTGGAGAGACAAAAGGATAATTGTGAACTAAAAGGTGCTAGGTGGCACTTTTCCATTGGACATGGACTTTGACCATTTTATCACCTTTATTACATAACCAAAAATTGACCAAAAAATCATCTTATTTCTCCCTCTTTTGGCCGAGCTTCTTGGAGGAAAAAGAAGAGAAAACTTCCAACTTCTTTCTTCAATTTCTTGCCTTGATCTCACAAACCAACCGTTAAAACTTTGATTTGCTCCATAAAAACCTTTCTCTTGGTAGAATTAAGGTGAGTGGTGAAGTGGTTTGAGAAGCAAGGTGTTAAGTTGCTTCTTTTCTTGAGTTTACAAGGTAAGTGGTTAAGGAATCTTTCCTCTGATCTTGATAATGTTCAATTAGTGATTGGTAGTAGTTGAATAAGTGATTTTATGGATGATTTCATGACTTTTGGTTGAGATTGGTGGATTTTTATTTTATTCATGATTTTTCTGTTTTCATATGTTTAGTATTGGTTAGTTATGGATTGATGGTTAGTTATAGTGTAAAATGGAGTTGATATATGTGGGATATGATTGATTGTGCGAAAATTCTGGTTTGGTGCAAAATTTCCAGGTTAGGGTTTCGCCTACCCCTGTTCTGCCCGATTTTTTTTAGCCAATATGGAGGATGATTCAGCCTTAGGTTAAAACATGAAAGTTGTAGGAAATGATGTTTGATAATTGCCTGTAAAATTTCAGATCAATCCGAGCTCTCTAGCCTGTGAAAAGACAGAAATACCCGGACTGCCATAGGTAGAGGTCGGTGAACAGGGTTGACATTTCACCCAATCTGACCGTGTCGTTTTATTTTGATACGTACTAATTTAACCTTTGGTCAAAACAGAGAAGTTGTAGTTATATGTCTTAGCTTTCCAACGCCCCTAGAAACGTCTCAATCGGACTTCGGCAGCCTGAGTTATTGCCATTTAACCATAGTGCGGTTAGCTAACCTGTGGGTGAGATTCTGGTTTTGTACATTGAAATTTTGACCTAGTTACACTACAAACTTGACTGAGTAGCGTTCTTCAAAATTATAGCCCTTTATCTTAGCTTCGAAACGGTATAAATTTCACACCAATCCGACAAGCGTAGCTTCGGTTGTGTCCGATACGCTAAACGACGTCAAATCTGTTTTTGGGTTTTAGGGCTTAACTGTCATTTCCGAACTTTTCCTAGCTTAATTTTGTACTTATACGTTCTAATGGGGCCTTATTTTTGGTAGTGTGTGGATTTGGTTTATGACTCGTAATCGAGTCTTATTGTGTTTTATTGAATGTTTTAGGGCGTGCTGGTGACACAAGGCACTCGTCGGACAGAAATTTGTGATAACTCTCTTTGCTTGGGTGGTGAGTGTACTACTCACATGATTGATACTTCTTGGCTTTGTTATACTTGAGATGTATGAGTGGAATGTTTGTGTTTAATGATGATACTGATTGAGACGAGGGTGTACTTTACCACTCTCGTACTCTATGGCTTAATTGACTGTTTACTGTATCACTTGAATTGTCTTGCTTATACTTGAATTGGTGTTGTTTAGACATGTATCCAATGACTTATACTGTTGATTCTAAGCTCAACCCCATTGGTGGGCAATTGAATCGAGCCAGCAAGGGCTTGGTCGAGGAAATTCATAAGCCATGGGGAACTGTTTCTAAGGAATCGATGGGTACGAGACTCTTGATTCCGGTATACTCGAGTATTACCATTACTGAACTGGTTGGAGTTCGGGCCCGGTAGGGGTATGTGAGGTGGAAGGAATCGGAGAAAGTGGAGTCTGTGGTATTGGTTACTCCTTAAACGTTGACGGAGGGTCAACGGGGCGAGATCAAGTACGGCAAGCGAGGAAAAGGGCTCTTGAGAGCCGACCGTATCCTTTAGAAATCTTTATTGAAACGTGGTGCCAGTTGATTCATTTATTGAACGTACTTGGATTGAGCAACTTTGTGCTTATGTGAATTTTTTGTTTACTTGCGTGATGGTACCTCATTGGGCGAAAACTCACTCCATTAAATTTTGTTTTCCTTACAGGGAATCACTTTTGGGGACTATGATGTTCTGAAGCACGAGTTGAGCTAGTTTTAATATATTTTTGTGAAGCTCCTCGATATTTGGAAAAATCCTAAATGTATTTTGATTTAATTATCTTCCTTTTGTGTTGAAAATGACAAACGTACGGGTATAATGCTGTTTAACTCTGTTCATGTATCCTATTTGGTTTGGAAATATTTTCCCGAGTTATATGACATGGCACCCACTATGCATTGGCGGTTTTGATTTTCGTTTTGCTATTTTACAATTTTGAATAGATTGAGCACGCTATTACCTTCCAGAACGTTTTAGATCGTATTTAACTGCCTCGTTAGTCCTGGCGAGAGTTGGGCAGGCAGTCCGCGAACCCCTTTGGTACGCCTTAGGGGAAAGTGGGGCTGTCACAAAACGATC
>NC_040043.1:39114955-39291616 GCF_003713205.1 Coffea eugenioides
TGAATTCAGACTTCAGATTTCAGATTTCAGTTTTATCAAACGCATCTTAACTCAGTGCAAACTAAATATGAAATCCAAAGTTGAAAATCCAAGAGGTTAGAACTTTGAAACCATAGAGCCTCTAGGCAAATTCAGCATTTTTACATTCTACTGATTTAGGGCATCTTCAATTATCAGTTTCAACTCCATGGTATAATATAGATATTACCTCTAATAGTTGAACACACTTACGCAACAAATATAGATTGTGAAATTAATTGTATAAGTTTGATATTTTGTAGGTTTTGGGATATAATTTTCACGTTTAGGAAAAAGAAAATATGTTAGTAAGTAATAATGTGATACCCCTTGTCCCACGTTGGAAGTGGGAGAGGAAAAGGATTGATATATATACAAGATTTGGTCGCATAAGTTACTAGTTACTTGGGCTAACCATGTCGGGAAAGTGTATTTCGATACAAAAATTACTTAGGCCAACCATGGGCTTGGATGGTGATAAATAACTTACTAGAAGCCAGGCATATTTATGTTTAGATGTCCTAAAAGCAGAGTAGTTCATAATCTAGATAATGGTAACGATATGATTAGAATGTGAAGTTATTTGGTAAACTTTATAGATTAATAATTTCATCAAAGCATCATATACAAGCATGATGACACAATCTCAACTTTCATTCTTTTGTTAAATCTTAGTTTTTTTCTCTTAAATTTTTTCGAATAAAGGAAGGATGGAATTTAAGCAGTAGAGGGGTGGAAGGGGAATTTGAATTCAAAATCTCTAATTTCTAAGTTTTCCCCTAAGCAATCGTCAAAATCAAAAAAAAAATTAAAAGAAAAAAAAATGAGCACCTCATGGTCAATGCTCCTGTTCGAAGATTTATTCCTTTGGTTTGTCATCATCTCCCTCTATGAAATCTAAGTACCCTTGGTTGACAATTTGTTTCCCTGAGCATCCATCAACACTTTTATATAGTATTTTTTTTAATATAGTATTAGATTAGATTAGATTAGATTATCAATGCACCATCAAAACACTTTTATATAGTATTAGATTAGATTAGATTATCAATGCACCATCAATATCCTTAAATATAAAAGCTTAAGTATAGTAATCAAAATACTGTTAGTAATCTGTACGATTATTTTTTATCCTTTAATGTTTTAGTTTTAGGAAGATCACAAATGCTGCGTATAAAGCATGCCATAGGCTAAATTAAGCTAAATTAAGTACATTGCTAAAATGGAGAGCATTGGTAAATTAAGTACTTTAAGATAAAGACTTAAGCAGCCAGATCCATTTGATGTCAGCTGCTTCAATATCCACCTCAAAATAAATTAGCCTTTGTTCTAGATTTAGCTTAATGCTAAGTCCCTTAACCATTCTTAGTAATAATTCAACTCTGCCTCAATTTTCTTCTGATCTTCAAGGTAAATGTACGATAAATTTCAAAATATATCCCAAATATATGAATTTCTTGAAACCATCCTTGAATCTCATTACCTACTCAACAAAATGTTCCATAAACACAAAGAATTGACGAGAACAACAGGGCTCCTTAGATTTAACAATTTCAAATAAGCCCAAGCTAGAATTTTTCATATATTCAAACAAGAAATTGGAAAAATCTGACTAAGCAATACTGAATTGTATCGAAAACCTACTTTTTTTTTTTTTCCTGCAACGATAGATTTTTGTATTGATTGGCAAAAAAACTTATATGAGCAAAGGCTCAAGGAATTCTATACAAGAGTGTTAGACACACTGAGGATTAATCCATTCCTCATCTTGAAATATGCCCAAAGCATAATCACTAATCACTTCACATCTAGAGTCTAAGCTCCTATCTAAGCAAAAGGAGCATTTCTGAAATAAGGACCTGAGGTCGTTAATATCGTCTATCAAAGTAGCCATTTTGATGTCCTTAGCCATCCTTTCCTTTATCATCTTCAGTAGTTGGGGGCTGGGGATGTGGACAACAATTTCCTTCCATTGCTGGTGTCTAGCCTTTATGATGGCCATTTTCACAGCTTCTGCAGTAGACTGCATCTGATGCACTGTTTTTCTGTCAATAAGTGCCCAGGCAGCCACCCACTGATTGTTGAAAGTAGATGCAAAAATCCCCATGCCAACTCTGTTGGTTTGGTCTTGCACCTTAGTTGATATTCTGATCTGAATTTCATTCCTTCTTGCCTCCTCCGGATCAACTTTCTCATCTGCTCTTACCGCATCTTCAGTGAATATTTTCTGCTTGCTCTGGACAGCTTTTTGTTCTTGCCATTCCTGTTGAGCCTTTTGGATTGTTTTCCAAGGGTGCCTGTGTTTGGCATTGAACTGCCATTCATTTCTCCTTTTCCAGAGTTGCCAGAGGATGTTCACAGTGAGCTCTATATGCTCCTTTCCTTCTGTCCTGCATGTAGCTTCCAGAAGAGCAGTCCACCAAGCTTGAAAATTCCCTGTCTGTTCCCTTAACCCATCCCATTGTAATGGAGCCATTTTCCACACCTCTTGTGCTTTGCTGCATTGGAAAAACATGTGTTCAATTGACTCTTCTTGTTCACCACAGCCACCACAGATTGGATCACCTTTGTGTGTTCTTTTAAAAACCAGGCTGTTGACTGGTAATAAACCATGGAGGCACTTCCAAAGGAAATGTTTGATCTTACTCTTAACGTTCAGCCTCCACATCCACTTCCATTGCTTTTCATAGGAACTTGCTATACTAGTTTCCGCCTCATTCTCTCTTCTTCCTTTGTGTTGAACAGTTCCTCTACACAATGCCTTGTAACCTGAGTTGACAGTGTAGATGCCATTGCCGCTATGTATCCAGTAATTGCTATCATCCTTTCCTGATATACTAATAGGAATCTCCAGAATTTCCTCTGAGTGATAAGCAATACTGAGTGATGATATTTTTAAGGGCAGTCCAATTCACTCAATACAAAAATATTTTTAAATGATGATATTCACAGGAACGTCTATCTTACTTAAACAAACAATAAAAAGGAGATTGATTGAGAAATGGCCACATTATCTTATCATTCTTAATTATCATTAGTTCAATTATCAACTTTAGCAGTCGAGAAAGGCTGCAACTTGTACAGGGACAATAAATTCTTTAGGGCCCAATTCTTTATTCCTGCGTCCGGAGAATTGAGACGTGGACGCTTCATTAGTCAATAATAATAAAGTGTGGAATTCGACTACTATTCTTAGCTCGTTCAAGGAAACAGAGAGGAGACGCTCTTGCACAGCTACTTAAACTATTGGATAATTTCATAGACCTTTCCTGAAGTTTTGGACAATTTCAGCTAGTACCCCTCTTATTTTCAATATTACGCTGACCACTCTTCCTTTAACCAGTGTTGTGACCAATTCAGCCCATATATGTAAAAGAAATGGAATAAATTGACAAGAAATGGTGTCATCACATTTTATTCCATATTTTCCCTTGGAGACCCTAAAAGAAATATTGTAACATAGGACAAACTTCACTTTGTCCCTCCGAAGTTGAATCACTTTTCTATTCTATACACTAAACTTCAATTTTGGATGCTTTGCATGTGGTTGGAGGCAAAAGCATGGCAGAGCCCTTTTTGAGTCTCTGATCTTTATTATCACATGACCATTGCTAATTATACTATTGCTTTTGAATGGAAATAGCATAAAAGTCTTAGTGAATGAACAAATTGAATAGACCATTTCGCAGAGCAGTGAAATATTCCAAAGCCGTGAAGCACAGTGATAAGCTACAAATTACAGTGGTTTATATTTATTAATTGTCAATGAATGGTTGTATTTGAGCTATATTTTGAATGGATGTCGCCTAATTTAAGTATATGTTGGTTTTTGTGGGAAAAGCACGTGATTGAGGAGGAAATGAATCGAAAACGCAACAAAAGGGGAAGAATGCCAAGACACAAGGATCCGTGGGTGGATCCTATGTCCAACGCCAAACATTGAAAGGGACTTTGCGAGGACTTCTTCTAGTTCTAATGATTGGAAAACCCACTCAAACTCGATTTTTGGTAAGTTTTCAAGACCCATTCTTACCATATTTCGGATACAACTTTGAGAGACTATAAATAGGACAATCTAGGATGTTTTTAGATTGGAAAGCATTTGGCTAAAGTTAGTTCATCATTTTTATACCTTCTTTTCTTGAGAGATCACAATGGAAGTGTTGAAAAATCAAAGGAGTTCAAGATGGAGATTGGAGCGGGGAAAAATTGAGAAGTTTTCTTACTTTTAACTTCTTAATTATTTTGTCTTTCATTTGAATTCTTGGATTTATCTATGAATATGTTGAACTCATTTATATCCAAAGTTAGGATTTTGTGAAGGAGATTTAATTATTTTTTTTAGATAAATTATTCGCTTTGCTTAGATTTATTTATCTTGCCTTTATTACATGTTTATGTTTTGCCACTATAGATATGCTTTTAGGATTTGTATTGAGTTGAGAAGTGATATACAACCGTACATTAGATAGATAAACATACTTAGTATAATCATGAAAGTGGGTTAAACATTGTATGGCATAATTATATCACCTAATATTTTAAAGGATTTAATTAAATACTTATAATCTCGAGAGCAACGCGAGATTTCATTAGACAAATTTAGAAATATCAACAGATAATCTAAAGTACTTTTACGTGATACATCTTTGACTTGTTAAGAAAATAATTGGATAAATAATTCCAATTCTGAATCAAAATTTAAAACTCTAGTCTTTTGCTAATTGTTTTCTCACCTATATCTTGTTTGATTTGATTATTTATTTAATTTCTTAATTAGTGATTAAAAACTCTCTGAATTTAAATTTTGTTATTTTTATTAGAGGAATTAAAGTAGGAAAAATTAACTCACTCCTGTAGGTTCGACCCCTGGAGTACTCCAAGGGAATTATTATTACGATCCACCTTGTACAATTATAGAAATTCATCGATCACACAGCAACTAAAAAAAATTAATGCACAATAATGTCATGAGCAGAAACAGTTCCCATCTTAGTTGTTCAACATTCACGGTGGATTTCAATTAGTGGTCAACAGATAAAGGCATCGAAAAAAGTAATCTAACTAGATAAGTGAATTTATATTGTACAACATATTTCTTTTTTCTACCGCAAAAACTTAACTAATTTAAGACAATGTAGTCCAAGCTAATTGAAGATTAATTTTCCTTAAAAAATGTTCATGATAAAAACTCAACAAAGAGATAATACAACAGCTTACTTTTGGAGGTGATCTTATACGGTCTTTATTAACAAACTAATTAGCCACTTAAGCCTTTTTTTTTTTTGGGACAGTACATGACAAAATGAGGAGTGAATCAGTCACTTAGTATCTAAAATTTTCCCTCCATATAATTAGTTCAACCTGATTTAAGACTAAAATTTTTACTATAGGAATGTTCGTGATTCAACAATGAAACACCATAGAAACTTATTTTGGGAGATTGTCCTAGAAGATAAAAAATGAGCAACCAATCAGAAAGTCGTACTCACATATCAAAATCCATTCAGTCTAATTAATTCACCAGCTATGTATATTTCATCCATTTTCACATTATAGAAAGAACAATAATGCATGGCATTATCCATCATAAATTGCTCATATAACATCAAGATATCATGGTGTGGACCTCAAATGACTCGTCATGTCTACTGGCTACATTTAAACATATCTTATGGCCAGAATGTTCATCTTATCAACTTAACGAGTTTATTCATGGTACCATACCATTAAATTAAAAAAATTTCCACCGTTTACCTTTTATAGATGTCAAGGAATATAGCTAATAACGCACTTTTGGCAGCAATCTTCCTTCACCCAATTAAAGATTTTCGGAGCTTAAAGTTCAGCTCCTAAAGCTCTTCTCCAAGTCTCACAAACCAACAGAGAAATTACTTTTAGGAAAGTTGTTAAATTTTGGCACACTAGGTTTTGATGGTATCTTGGTAAGCTTGGAAGATTATATTGTGCTTCTAAGATAATGTTTAAAAAAGCTATTTTAGTGACGGCATTATGGTCAATTTGCCCCTGATGATATTGATATTAGGTCCCATCAACATCAGAAGGGAGCTCATTGTATTATTGGATATAACAAGGGTGGTAGTGAAATTATGAAAACCATCAAGGGAGGTTTTTGAAATTAACCCTAAAATATTCATCCCACGCAAGGCGTGGTGTTCCCCCCTTTGTTCCTATAAATAGGGCTGCAACTCCATGCACTTATCACTCGATAGCAATAATTTAGCACATTACTTACATTTTGAGTGAGCTTGTGATGAAATGGCACCTTCAAAAAATTTGCTCTTTGTTTTTGGTGTTCTCTTTGCACTTGTGCTCCTCATTTCCTCTGATGCAACAGCTGCAGGTACCTTTCTTTTTTCCTTTCTTCCTTTTTTTTTTTTGGCTGCACCTAAATACTCAAATGAATGGAGAATAGGAGACTCATTATTGGGATGTGAATTTTTATGGAAGGCTATTAGTATATTATCAAGCAAGTCATATTAATGTGCTAATATCTTTTTCATTGTTTAGCAAAAGTAAATCTTGGTTGCTTCCATCAATGGTTAGTGGCACATCTGATTTTTCATGCATCCTTATAGTATTGCTGTAAGGATACACGTTCCATAGTGTCACACTAAAGGTTAAACTAACGTTGAAAACCAAATTAACTGCTTCTAATTATAATTTATTGAATAGACTATTAAAGCAAAATAATCCATGTCCAAGTCGCACCATCTTATATGCCTGGACTGTTTTGTTTAATCCATTGTATTCTTTTCTTTGCATATATCTTGCAAATTTTCAGCCTAGCCGGTCACCTAACGTTCGCAGCTTAAGATAAAGCTCCAAATATTAATGTCTCCTTCTGTCTTGAAACAGATCAGAAGAGCGTGAAAACCACTGGTGTCCACGATGCCAGTTCAGGTCAGGTTCATCAGGATAGCATAAGCGAAGATCGTTGCAAATATCGTTGCTGCCGCTGGTACCATGGACAGTGCCAAAAATGCTGTCGAACTGCTGAGGAGACCCCTGAAGCTACATCCGGAGATGAGGATACCGTAACCGCAGATCGTTGCAGATATGGTTGCTGCCGCTGGTACCATGGATATTGCCAAAGATGTGTCCATGCAGATATGGTTGCTGCCGCTGGTACCATGGATATTGCCAAAGATGCTGTCCACCTGCTGAGGAGACCCCTGAAGCTACATCCGGAGATGAGGTCAAAAATTAATGCTAAATAAATAAGGGTGTGACACAGGATCCGTGACACCTATATTATTACCTTAATATGTTGTGTTTGCCTTTGATGGTTGATTTCCTGTATGTGTAAAAGACTTGTGCCTTCTCTTTGAATTGGTGTAGAATCAACAGGGGAAGCATGTAATGAGTACTCAGTTCGAGTGCTCTTCTTATGTTGTTGTCATGTTGAATAAATAAATCTACTTGATCATCTACTAATTGATGATCTCTATCTCAGTTACATCATTCTGACCTTGGACCTAGAATTTAGTGTGATTGATATAAGACGTGCAGAATGTTCAATATATGTATATATGTGCTTCTTCATCGCGCCATGCCATTACAATGTGAAAGAATTCAGCATCGACGGAGTGAAACGTACCCAATCCTGCTCCTGAGAAAGGAAACAAAGTCCCTCAAAAATGGATATTTTGGATGCCATCAAGATTTTGAATTGAATGCCATTTGGAGATCTGAATGTTGTTTTTTTTTCCTTTATCTTCGTTCAAGATTTTTTTGGTGGAAATGCTTCATTTATACGAATTTTCCTAGTTAGTAAATGCTTCTATTACACTTGTACAATACACACTTAATATAGTAATACATACAATCAACTAAATGTGTAGTTCATATATTTCAAAAATATTCATACTTTTCAACTAAACTATAAAAATACGTAATAAATTCTTGATACATTATACTTTACGAACTATACTTTAAATTTTACAAATATTTAATACTATCACTTATCAATAACTCCACATGTTAATTTGTCTCCCAATTCAATAAATTATAGTAGCTAATTCTCAAAGCTAACCGACACCAAAATTCCCTCACTTGTTCGATTTATATTAATTACATTGCATTTATTTCCTAAGCATGAGTTTTGTAACCCCTCATATTAAATCTCAATGATTGATTTTAACGGTTACCAAGGCGTCTAGTAATTGGTTTGCTATTAATTTGAACTAGACATTTATTAGGTCTAGTAGAATTTATTCCTTCTTATCACTTAGTTCATAAACCTTATGAATCGTTAAAACCAGCTCTAACATTAGCTAACAAGACTTCTACAATTCGGGTTTTGCGTAGAAATCAGTCTGATAGTTTAACTTGCTTCGTCCAGCTTTATGAGTTGCTTTTTTTTTTTTCCATATTTGACATTTCATCTGACTTTAATATGGGGACCAAGTTAGTATTGTTGACATTTCATATCTAAGACCAAGTTAGTATTGTTGACATTTCATCTGACTTAATTAGTATTGTTGACATTTCATATCTAAGACTTCTTAATTAATTGATTTGTTATAAGAACTATAACGTATGCGTGTTTTGTAAGCTTTCATGTTTTTTCTTTTAATTCTTGTGGACCAGCAACGGATAGTTTCTTCTAGTACCAAGCTTCCTTTGAAGTTCTTTATTTATTTATTTTTTTTGCGTGTCCAAATGTAAATTAAAAGAACCAACAACTTTGAACAAGTCTATATCTAGTAAGGATAGATATAAAGAGAGATACCATATCACTGCAACAGAAAAGGGATTTGGCGAGGAGCAAAAGTCCATGCCAAAAGTTTTGAATTCCTCGCCAATTAATTTCAGCGAGAAAAATGCTTCCTCGCCAAATTTCTTGCTAGATGCTTGTCGCTAAAAGTTATTAGCGAGGATGCTGCTGTTTTTCTCGCTAATGAAACAGATCAATAGCAAGGGTTGACCTCCTCGCTAATAGCTCAAATACTCTGGCGAGAAAAGCAGCATCCTCGCTAATGAAACAGATCAATAGCAAGGGTTGACCTCCTCGCTAATAGCTCAAATACTATGGCGAGAAAAACTTTTCTCACCACTAAAATTAAAAACTCCTCACAAAAACCAGTAGTTCCTTGCAAATAGTCAAGGTGTTTTGCTAGGAAAAATAGCGCATCCTCACTAATAGTATAGAATTAGCAAGGAGTCTTTTGACAAATCTGCAATGTCCCACGTACCAGCAAAACATTTTTGGCCAGGAAAGTTTCCTCTCTAATAAGTGATAATTGATTATTGCCTAACTGTTTGGTGGGAAAATGTTCCTCTCCAATGCTGTTATGAACATTTCTTAATCCCATTTTAGCATGCTAATATTCTCTGAGCAAATTACTGGGTGGTTTTATTAGAAAATTTAGCTGCAAATAGCTTCAATTTGGCTTCTCACGTGTCTGTTGTACATTTTCCAGGTTCTTATAAGTATCAAATTGTTTGGCAAAAAAATTTTTTTTTAATGAATCATGACTAACGTAGCTGCTCATTAAATTTAAACTCATAAGCCCTGCTATTTGATAGCTTTTTGGAATATCACTTGGTGCCAACAAACCCCATTTTGCTACTTTGATAAACATTCAATAGAAAACATACAAAAGCTTTGGTTAGCTAAAAATAATTGCTAGCAAAGTAATACATCAACATCCAGCTCTTTCAACATCTTGAGCCATACAATAGGAAGTGCTTGAAATCAATTGGCAATCCAAATTTCTTTTAGCTCATTAACCATCCAAGAAATCGTAACTTCAATAAGTCATTACAAAAGAAGATTTCATCAAGAGAACACCACAAAAAGGAGAAGCAGAAAAAAATATAACAGAGAGAGAGAGAGTTAAACTAGTCATATGGACACATATTTGTCACCTCAGTATTTCCGATTCCTTAATTCAGTCCAGTTATCTTGGAACTCTACCGGCAATCCATGGAACATTTTTTGAATGACAATATGGTGTTGCGACCTTCTGATGAAGACTTCAAAGGTTCTATGATAGGTTGCATTTTTGTCATTAATTCTATGATTATTTTCCTCGTTTATATTACCAAATATTGTATTAATTGATTGATTCTACTTATATTTGGTATTTTGTGTCAATTGTAGGAAGGTGGAGCAAAAAGTAATAAAAGAGGTGATTTTTCAAGAGTTTTCCAATTCAAGATGAAGTTTACGTCGAGTATTGGATGAAAATTAGGAAACTACCACTTTTTATTAGATGTCTTACTAGGGAACAATTAGCATTAGTTGGAGAAGTTTCTTTTTGCAATTAGCATTTTATTTTTAGTTGGCCAATGGATGGCCAAAGTAGTAGACTTCAATTCGGAAACAAAGAGAGAAAAAAAGCCGGAATCCCGCGTGATTACTACCTTGGAGGGAACAAGAAAAAGGAGACGGCCGCTGTCTCTTCTTTAGTGAGTCTTTAGGGAAAAACCAATGGTTATCGATGGAGTTTTGCGGATCTCCCCTGAGAATGTGTAGCTAAATCTTCGTTTTCTAGTCGAATGTCAATTTGAGGATTTTGTTCCAAACATTTGTGAGATCGAATTATTTTACTTATTTCTTTAATTCATTGGTATTTGTGCATTTTCTGATTTAACTTCTTATGCTTGTTATGTTATTTGAATGTCAAGGGCCTGATATTCGAATTAACCTAATAATCTACTGTCAGATTAATTGATTGAATCCGTAATTGTTCAATTGATTAATACCAGTGGCAACTAGCGTGATTGGTTTCATGTTAGAAAAACGTATGATCTAACTTAAATGAACCCTCATAGCATGTTTGTTAATGGTCGTACCTAGAGTTATTTTTTGGTTAGGGAAATAGTTAATGGTTGTACCTTAACTATCGAAAAAGTAAGGAAAGACTATTTGTTTATCGCATGTATGACAACTATAACCAATCTATTAATTAGTAACTGAATTATCTTTGCGTCGATGATCAGTTGAATGGACCGTGTCTGAAAAGTTGCACCTTTGGCTAGAGTTGTATTGGTTATTGATTAATTTCTGTTTATTTCTATTAGTTGTTTCATTAGTTGATTAATTAATTATTTTATATTTTTCAAAATCCCCCATACTTCGGACTCTGGAAGAAATGAATTATCTCCAGTCCCTATGGATTCGACCCTGCTTACCGCTATATACAAATTTGTATTTTTTTTGAGTAGGTAATTAATATTACACAGGTTCGACACCTGTCATTCTATAACTATATACAGAGTCATCTTTTTCAAAGATTTCCCATGCTGCAAAATGTACTCTATGAGCTTTATTTCATCTTCCTCCCCTATAAATTTTCTGATTCCAATCTGCCTAAGATGTTCAACAAAGCGTATTGGGAAAACTGTTTCGAAAAGTAGATTCCAAGTCCTTGTATATGCAAAGTCCTCCTTACACAACTTTACATATTGAGAAGATCAAAAATTGCAGAACGTAATAATACTTGAAATTAGTGAGAATATATCCAAAAAAAAACAAAATATTAATACCTGAAATCAGGTTTTACAATCAGTGCACAAAAAGCACCTAAACCCAAATGGCCCATGTTTTGGAATAGACCAAGTTTAGTTCAACTGCAGAATTCCTAGTACAATGGAACTGCAACTTCAACTTCAGTAAATTGCAAGCTGGTATTATGATTCTATGAATCCTGAAATCTCCCCCAAGTCCTCTTGCCTCCAACACTGAGTATGTACACAGACGCTGACCTGTTCTATACACTTGTAGGTAAATTCAGATCAGACGGCATTCAATAGAACTGCCTTGATTTGGCTCCATATCAGCACTACTGCTCTTTAAATCTAACTTGATTAAGCTGCACAAAAGGGAAGATTACATTAGATGGAGAAATTTTACTGATTGCATATGAAATAGGGGCTAAAACCAACTAGGAAAAGCAGAGAAGTTTCTTAAATAAATAGGTATTTCTGGGCGTCTGTGGCTATTTTCTTTTGCTATTCAAGTAGAAATAAGGAAATGAAGATTTGAAATCAGAGTTCTTCACCTGCTTCCCGTATTGCTTTTATCTCTTTAACATTAGTTGCTTTAAAGAATTAAAGAAAAGTAGCATAAACTTTACTCTTGCGTATATTTTTTTTCCTTGTTTCACTCTTACATGATAAGGGTACAAAACCTAATTGAGGGTAAAGGATAAACATGTCCAAATGGAACACTGTTGGAAGGACTATCCTCAATGCCTAAACAGAAAGGTAGTTTTCGAGGAGTTCTAGAGTCTAGACATAAGATTTGTAGCAAACCGAAAAAAAGCAACCAAATGAACGTGTTTCTCGATCTTCAGGCATCATTTAGTATTCGGGTCCTAGCTAGCAAAGACAGTAGTAAATCAACTAATATATCTTGTTGATTGCACTGCATTGGACATGCGCCAAGCTAAAAGTTTTGTTTCTTTTATTTAGCTTCTTCAATCAAATGAATGAGTATTTGATTTGCAATTTGATTTCAGCACTATTCAGGTTCTGGATCATCATCGAATGTGGAACTGCAGAAAAGTAATTCAAGCAGTTGACTATTGAACCACACCGCTCTCTGCTCAAAAGTCTTCGGTGCTCTATTTTGAAAATGAAGCAATAATTGGTCCAACAAAGAAACTTCCTCGCCCGATCCGCCAAATAACCACCCCCCCTCCCAAAAAAAACACACTCCGACTTCCCCTTCCGGCCATCAACGCCTCCATTGCTCATTCCCACCACATGCTCTAATGTCATTCCCTTCCTAGAAAGTTGTTCACAGGGAAAAGAGCGAGAAGAAAAAATACTATCTTAATAAAAGGTCGAAAGTAGGTACTACTAGTTTTTTGTTTTAACACCAAACCGGAATTTATTGAAATAAAAAAAAACTGGCAATTGGTGGATTGGAGAATCAATAATAGCGTGTGTGGATCCACCGAGTTTCTTATAGCTGATAATAATTAATAAAAGAAAGAAAATCCAAGCTCAGAAGCTGCTCCTCATTATCTTTCTCACGTGAGGGTATCTTAACCTCCCCCAGACCCAGACCATTTTCGGCCCCATCCAATTGATTGCAGAAACCAATATATTACACGTACCCACTACTCCTACTTAAGTACTAGTGTGATATACATCACTCAAACCCCCACCTAAAACTGAAGGCACCACCAAATCCTCCCCCCACGCGAACTCCGCCGGACTCCCAGATCCGTGATAAAAAGGGAGGAGAGAATTTAGTTGCCAATCATTTGAGTCGATTGCCTATTGTCAAGGATGATTTTATAGTGAGGAAAACTTTTGCGAATGAGCAACTATTTTTTGTTAATTCCTCTCTTCCTTGGTATGTGGATATTATTCATTTCTTTTCTTTTTTTTTTACAAAAACGTTAGGAAATATATTGATTTCAAACCAAGTTATACAAACTTGAGCAACGGCCCAAAAGGATATTATTCATTTCTTGACCACTAATCAATTGCTTGCACATTGGTCGAAAACAAAATGAGATAAGCTCAGATGTGATGCTAAGTATTACTTATGGGAAGACCCCTATTTATAGAGGCAATGTGCAGATCAAGTACTGCGCAGATGTGTAAGTAAGAGTGAATTTAATTCTATTTTAATATTTTATCACTCTTACGCATGTGGAGGCCATTTTAGACCACAAAGAACATCTTGTAAAGTAGTGGAAAGCGATTTTTATTGGCCCACAATTTTCAAAGATACATACTTGTTTTGTAAGTCATGTGATAGATGTCAAAGGATAAGAAATATTTGTCATAAAAATTAGATACTAAAAACCCTTATGATTTTTCGTGAAATTTTTGATACATGGGGTATTGATTTTATGAGTCCATTTCCTTTGTCTTTTGGTTTCCTTTACATCTTGTTGGTCGTAGATTATGTGTCCAAGTAGATAAAAACAAAAGCCACCCGAACTAATGATTCTAAAGTGATTGTAGATTTCATTCAATCACATATTTTTGTTCATTTTGGGGTATCATGAATTATAGTAAGTGATCGAGAAAAACACTTTTACAATAAAATGATGGCGGCTGTATTTCGTAAATATGGAGTGACTCATAAGGTATTTATGTCCTATCACCCCCAAACGAATGGTCAAGCGGAGATTTTGAATAGGGAAATTAAATAAATATTTGAGAAGATGGTTCACCCTGATAGGAAGGATTGGAGTTCACGATTGAACGATGTACTCTAGATTGATAGGACAGTCGATAAGACTCCTATAGGTATATCTCCCTATAGGTTGGTATTTGAGAAGCCGTGTCATTTACCAGTTGAACTCGAGCACAAAGCATATTGGGGGATCAAGAAATGCAACATGGATCTTGATGAGGCTGGAGTACACAGAAAACTTCAATTACAAGAATTGGAAGAGTTGAGGAATGATACTTACGAGAATGCAACACTATATAAAGAGAAGATTAAGGTTTTTCGTGACCAATAAGTTGCAAGGAAATCATTTGTAGTTGGGCAAAGAGTTCTTCTCTATCAATCTCGTCTAAAGCTCTTTCTAGGTAAGTTGCGCTCTCGTTGGGCTGGTCCATTTGTTGTGATTAATATTTTTCACCATGGTGCAGTGGAAATTCAGAGTATGCAGATAGATAAGAAATTTGTGGTTAATGGTCATTGTTTTAAACCCTATTATGAAAGTGTTTCAATGGAGAAGGTGGAGATAATAAATCTTGAAGATCCCACTTATGCTACTTGAACAATATTCGACCATGTCTAATCAAAGACGTTAAACCAAGACGCTTATTGGGAGGCAATCAAATTCTTTTTTTATTGTTTGTTCACTAATATTATGTGTTTCACTATGTTTATCTTAGGTTTTTCAAATTTGGTATTTATTTTTCGTTTTTAATGTTTTATTGGTTAGAAGACTTTCTTCCAACAAGACATGCCCACGCATTAAGGGTACGTGGTAATGCACAAATATCCAATTCCATCATCAAAAAACTATGGACCAACATGACGTGCCCATGTCTTGAGGGTATGTTGTAACTCCTAATTAGCCAACTTTATCATCAAAAGTGTTTCAACCAATAAGACGTGCCACGTCTTGTCCTGGCAAGGGAAAAAAGACAAATTGAACCCAAAAGAATTTTTTTTCTCTTCTTTTTTTTTCTTTCCTTTTTTTTTTATTCTTTCCTTTGTCTTTTCCCTTTTCTATTTCTTTTCCTTTCCTTCTTTCTTTCTTTCTTCTTTCTTTTTTTCTTTCTTTATTTTGTTCTTTCTTTTCCTCAGCTGCACGACCAAAACTCTACTTGCTGCTTGCCCGCAGTTCATCGCCCACCGTCCACTGTTGTCGCAGTTCGCTAGTTTGTCTCTACTACCGTTGCTGTCGTCGTCGTTCGTCAAAGCCTGTCACTAATTTCGCCATCACCCGTCTCTAGTTTTGCTGTCGCTCGCTACTGTGCCATTCACCGCTGCTAGCGCCGCCATGAACGTCCATCCTCTGCCAACGACAGCCATCGCTCCGCACTTTCTCTGTTGTCTTGTTTCTAATGACCCAGTTTTTGGTATTCTTATCCTTCTCTTTTAAATATTGTTGGGTTGCTACTTCAGAGTTTATTAGAATTTCTTTTTGCAGGGTTGATTTAATTTGTTGATTGGGTATTCCTCGAATTGTTGGATTGGCACTACCTGACATCTGCTTGTTTTCTGATGATGACCACCAACTTCCACTACTATTTTGCATCCATGGGGATTCAATGCTGATTGGAGGTAATAAACTGTGGTGAAATTGCCGCTACTTACTTGCCAATTGCTGATTTTTGATATTGATAGGGGGTATTGTTCTTACATTTCTAGTTTTCTTATTAAATAGTGTCACATCTATGGGCTCTTTACTGTACACTTTGATTTGAAATTGCTTGGCTATCTTTAGTCGTTTGACATACATTAGAGGCTTGTATTTCACCATTGTCTGAATCATTGTTTACTGCTATGTTTGGATTCAGTTATCTAAATGGCTAAGAAAAAAAGACCACCAAGGCCAAGACCTCTACGACTAAAACCACTCCCCCATCCCAACCAACTATACCCATGACTAACCCTTCTACCATCCTTCTGTCAGGATCAAGCGCTTACCATTGCACCAAAAGCTATAGCTGTTAGCGAAGGCGTAACTTTATTTCCTTAACCACAATGGCAGCGCAAAGCACCGTACCACGCTAGGCCAGCATGAGGGGCTGCACCCCTAGGTGCCACGGGCTGGGCGGTTAGTCCCTTCGAGCCGGCATCTGAGGGATGTTGCTGATTAGGCCAACAATCCCCCCCCAAGCAACAGCCAGGGAGACTCGAACCCACGACCTCGCTCTGATACCACTTGTCAGGATCAAGTGCTTACCATTGCACCAAAAGCTATAGCTGTTAGCGAAGGCGCAACTTTATTTCCTTAACCACAATGGCAGCGCAAAGCACCGTACCACGCTCGGCCAGCATGAGGGGCTGCACCCCTAGGTGCCACGGGCTGGGCGGTTAGTCCCTTCGAACCGGGATCTGAGGGATGTTGCTGATTAGGCCAACACCTTCTTTTTCGGGTAAATGGGCATGCTTAGGTAGGGACAAGGGGTCCATATCTCCTCACTCTCCCACTTTAGGGGTAATTTGGCTCTCACCAAAGTCGTGGATAAGCAAAGATACTCTAATTATTATGAGTGGCAAATTATTCCTTGTAAACATCTTGACCCTCCCATCATGGTTTCTTTGAATATCTTTGAGAATATTGCACAAATGTTTACTGCCATAGGCTGGCATTCTTATGCCGAAATACGATGTCCTACTTTTGTTGAATTGGTTAGGGAGTTTTACACCACCTTTGAGTTTGATCTATCCATAGGGTATTCTGTCACAACTTCGAATGTGATTCGATTTCGATTGATGGGTAGGGAGTTTAAGTTCTCCATTACCGAGTTTAATTTGGCCTTTGGGTTCATTGATAGTGAGTATGCCAATTCTAGGGAATATGCCGAGAGTGCTTGTGATTATATTGACCCATTTTTCTCCTTTCACACCGAGATTTGGAAGGATGTTTCTATTGATGGTGATTGTTATGATCCTAGCTGGTCAAAGAGCTGTTATCTCAAGGACCTGAGTTCCTGTTATATTCAGCACTTTTTAGCCTACAATTACTCAGGTAGGAAAGATAGTAACGAGACCTTTTCTAAGCCCAAATTTTTCTTTATTTGGTGCATGACTAAAAATATCAAAGTTAATTTGTGCTATTGGCTAGTTTCCCAATTCAAGACGGTTATGGTTAAGAAACACAAACCTTTGATTCTTGGGTCTTACATCACACATTTAGCTATTCATTTAGACATTCTTGATCCCCATAACCATGATTTGTATTTTGCTTGTAACATGGACCCTTTAGATATGGTTTGTCTAGAGAAAATGGGTGTAGTGGAACAGGTTGATGACGCGTGGCAGTTTACTCTTTCGGGGCCCACTCATGTACCCGTTCGTCGTCCTTCTGTGTGTGCTAGCACCACCTCTACTTCAGGAGTAGCTGATGGCAAGCCTGGACCATCTACCTCCGCACCTTCTCCATCGTCGTCTTGGGATGCTGAGTGGCGATACCTTCATGCACAAGTTCACCATATGGATGAACGGTTGACTAATCTTGCACTTCACATGTCCCAGATGTCCTAGACTTTTGCGGCTTACTTCCACCATGTGGGTTTTATGCTATCATTCCCGCCTCATCCATAGCTGTCCGGAGTCCTTCACCACTTTCTTTAGGAAAGTTTCATTGTCCCCTTCTTTTTCTTTTCTTTATTTCTTCCATTCGGGACAATATCAGATTTAGGTGTAAGGAGGGAGTTGTTGTACAGTTGGTACTGTTCATTTTAGCTGTTTTCATTTTCTCTTTGTCATTTGTGAGTATTTTTATGGATATTTGGGATCGACAATGGTTAGTTGATTCCAATTTTTCTATTACCAAGTTTTATTTATAAGAATGTATCAAGTGCAATATGGGTAAGTCTAAGAATAGCTCCTTGGTGAATATTTGAGATTTTGTGACTTTTGCAATTTTTGGTTAGCTTTTCTAGGCATTGTGCATATTTTTCTAGTATTTTCCATGTAAATTGGTTCGATTATTAATTTTAGTTCTCCATGTTTGAGAAAATGATGCAAGCTTGTGTGATTTTTAATATTATTTTGTTGCTAATTTGTGAATAGTATTCGACTATATTCCGCTGGTTATCGCTACCTAATAACCGAGAGTTTTCTCTTAAAGTGTCAACTTTCATGTCAAACAGTAGCGGTAGCTATGAGTATGTGGCCCTTAAATGATAAAAAGTTGAGTAACCTGATTCCTTCATTTGGTAGATGTCAGAATTTACATCAAAAGACTTGAATGGCTAACGACTAAATCTTGTCCCTGAAAAATGAACCAAAAAAAAAGAGAAAAAAAGAAAAAAAAAAAAGAAACTGTGCGAGTATGCAGTTGATTATGTTAGCCTATCGATCCATGGGTTTAATGTTGAGATTTTGGTCAATAGTTGAGCCGTTTGCTGATCAATGCTAGTCAAATGTTCTATCGTCTTAGATTAGTTAGTCAGTAATTGTAGAAGTCCTTGGTTTTAAAAGCTAACTGAAGAGCTATTTCATGGAACTTAGCTATCAATGCCTGATATATACTTTGATGATATTTTGACAGTAGACAAGTTGAGTGATAATCATTGTTGGGATTCAGTTGCTGATTTGTTGTTTCTCATACTTGAGAACAAGTATGGTCTAGGTGTGGGGGGAAATTGATAGGGTGTAAAATTGTTATTCAATTTATGATTATTTTTCCCTTTTATTCTACTTATATTTGGTATGTGATGCTAATTGTAGGGCAGTGGAGTGAAAGTTGCTAAAAAGGGACGATTTCTTCAAAGTTGGTTGCCAAGTGCGGAGATGCGGAATTTGTATGCAAACGTTTCCTAATCCAAAATGGAGTCTGAGCAGAGTAGCGACTAGAGATTAAGAAAGTTTTTCTTCTAGAGATTTGATTTAATTAGGAAGCAATTAGCGTTATCTTTTAGGAGTGTTTCCTTTTTCAATTAGAAGTAGTTTTATTCTTGGAAGCAAGAAAATAGGGGACGGGCCGTTTGACTTTTAGTACTTGACAAAAAACAAGACGTGGGAGACGAGAAGTTTTTGGGAGCGCTGGTGACTAGACTCGCCGGGAGGAAAAGAACAAAGATCCTGTCTCTTTGTCATTGCTTTTACTGTCGTTTTCTATTTTACTGGATGCTTATGCAATTTAATTCAATTAAATTGTGTTGCTTGATGCCGATGATGTGCAACTAAATTTTGCTTTTCTAGCCAAGAAATAACGTGAATTTGGGTCATCAACAATTGTGAGATCTAACTGTTTATATTAATTTCTTTTATTCGTTAGTATTCATATGTTTTTTGGTTTAATTGCTTATGGGTATTAGTTGTTTGAATATCAAAGACGTTTGATATTTAATTCAACCTAACAAACTATTGCCAATTAAGACAGTTAAATTCACAATTATTTAATTATTTTAAATTAGTAGCGACTAGCGTGATTAGCTTTACGTCAGGGAGACATATGATTTAATTTAAATAAACCCTGATAATGTGTTTATTTATTAGGACAAGACTTTTCTAGTTTCTAATGCAATCAAGGAATTAAATTCTATCAACGTACCTAGGGTTATTTTTTGGTTAGAGAAGTAGTTAACGAGTGTACCTTAACTATTGAGACACTAAGGAAGAGCCGGTTGTCATCGCGTGTTTGGCAACTATAACCTGTTTATTAACCAATAAATGAAATAATTCTTGCAGCGATGAGCAGTTGTTTGACCTGCTTCCGGAGTTATTTCCTTGGTTAGAGCTCGTTCATCCTTGATTTAAATTTAATCTGTTTTAGTTTAATTATTTTCAATTTGCATTGATTATTTATTTTTAATTGCAATTTTCCAAACTCCCCCCAATTAATTGTCACTTGGAAAGAAGCAAATTTTCACTCGAAACCTTGAGTTTATATCTTTTTGAGTAGGAATTTATTATTACCCAAGCCTGACACCTGTCAATTAACACAAGGTTTCGAGCAATGCACAGTTTCTTTTGTATCTAGAATGGCTAATGTAGCAAGTCATATGCTAGCAAATTTTGCAATAAAACTAGTTAATGATATAGAATGGGTAAATGATTTCCCAATTCGACTAATAGAAGCAGCTAGGAAGGATGAGTGGGTGAATGCCCCTGTTTGTAATTAACTCTTGTACTTCAAGTGTTAATATATATACTGATATTATCATTTGTTGAAAAAAAAGGAAAGTGTTTATTTGTTTAATAAAATAGTCACGGTAGTGTTTATATAATTTTGTAAACATTGAAAAGTAAATTACCTCGTTGATTTGATCATGTTGAAGATACATAATCTTGAAAAAGGATGAGTGGGAAGATACATAAGTTGTTCAAATATCCATGGGACAGTGTAACCCCTTTGAAGGTCAATTCTTAGACCCTCATCAAAGTTTCTGGAGTTGCGTATTATAGGGGTGCAAACACAAAAACGAGACATCCTTAGTCAAATGGGGTTCGTTCTTTGTGCGATTTTAATATATGCCGCTGTTAAAATAGGATACTTTTGTGGGTTGAACTCTTTTGTGCCCAACATGTGCCCCAGGCATCGTTACTACAGAGTATGTGATCCAATTACCTATGTAAGGTCACAATGTTAGAGATGCGAAATTATATTGCAATGGTCCCTAAAATCCTACTTGATCGATAGGAATACTAATTAGGTGAATATGAGGACTCTGATTCGACTCTCGATCTTTCCTCTCAAATTACACTAATATTTTTAGTCATACACTCATCCCCTTACTAACTTCCTATGGGCCCAATATGTTGAGTAGAATTCGATTGGGACAACCGAAAAGAAAAGAAAAGAAAACAAATACAAAACAATGAAATAGAGACTTAGTCAAGTTGGAAGCTATGAGGAAGTGAGGAGCACAAGTGCGAACAGATCACCAAGGAAAAAGAAACAAGTTTTTCGAGAATGAAATATGATTTCAAGCTCAATCAAATTCTAAGAGTCAATGATAAGATCGAAAAATGTGGGACCATTGGAAGTATTTCATATGCAAGTTGTAATTATATCTCAACTTGTATAATTTTAATTTAATAAGATTAAATTAATGACCATGTCAATGATTTCTGCATCATGCATGACATTCTTTTTTCTTGTACTCTCCCAAAAGCTGAAAATTCTCGTCTCAATCTCCTCCTCCAGCGATGGCTGCATGTCTGTACATGTTCCCCCACAACAAGAATAATGAATCAATTGCCATAATTGCACGCATTTAAATTTTCTGAGCTAGTGATAAATTGCATAGTTTTGATTTTTTTTTCTGTTTCCGGTTCCCACTCTAGCTACTTCTAGATTTATTAATTGGAAAAAAAAAAGAAGGAGGAATAAATTAAACCTTATTTAATTACTTTTTTAGTCAGGATATCTATAGTAGATGTAATTATCTCTATAGAAATGAATGAAGCATCCTAGCTTGTGATCATTATCCTTTGTTGCAATTCTCTTGTTCTTTTTTTTTTTTTCCAAAAGCGGCAAATGTATTTTATTCGAGCAAAATGTTAAGTACAAAAGGGTGAGCAACTGCTCTCAAAATCTTCCCTGGCTGCATGCACTAACCAGACAGGGAAAGAGGTCCTCCAAGAGGTTTCCTCACAACCATTAAAAGCAAAATGTGCCAAAGAGTGACTAACAAAGTTGCAAATCCTTTTGACAAAAGAAAAACAACATTTCTCAAAGAAACAGCTCATCCGAGAGATGTCTTCCAGTATCATACCAATCCATTTATCGTTGCAATTCTCTTGTTCAAACTTCAAATTAAGGCCTTGTTTGCTAACCCAATTCAGCACTTAAATTTAATGGATTAAGATCTTAACATATTCAGATGCGTTTAATAACCAAAAGTTGAATATCTGAATTAATTAAGTGACACTAAATTTTCCAGGCAAAACTTACCCCTAAAAAAAAGCGATAAGTTATTCACTTATCACTTAATATGATATACACTCAAATATATCAGATTTAATACTTATAATAACTTAATGAATTCAGATTTCAATTTTATCAAATGTCCCCTATCTCAGCGCAAACTGAATATGAAATCCAAAGTTGAAAATCCAAGATGTTAGAACTTTGAAACCATAGAGCCTCTAGGCAAATTAATCATTTTTACATTCTACTGATTTAGGGCATCTTCAATTATCAGTTTCAACTCCATGGTATAATATAGATATTACCTCTAATAGTCGTACGCACTTACACAACAAATACAGATTGTGAAATGAATTGAATAAGTTTGATATTTTGTAGGCTTTGGGATATGATTTTCACGTTTAGGAAAAAGAAAATATGTTAGTAAGTAATAATGTGATACCCCTTGTCCCACGTTGGAAGTGGGAGAGGAAAAGGATTGATATATATACAAGATTTGGTCTCATAAGTTACTAGTTACTTGGGCTAACCATGTCGGGAAAGTGTATTTCGACACAAAAATTACTTAGGCCAACCATGGACTTGGATGGTGATAAATAACTTACTAGAAGCCAGGCATATTTATGTTTAGATGTGCTGAAAGCAGAGTAGTTCAGAATCTAGATAATGGTAACGATATGATGAAAATGAGAAGTTATATGGTAAACTTTATAGATTAATAATTTCATCAAGGCATCATATACAAGCATGATGACACAATCCCAACTTTCATTCTTTTGTTAAATCTTAGTTTTTTTGTCTTAGATTTTTTTTCAAATAAAAGAAGGATGGAATTTAAGCAGTAGAGGGGTGGAAGGGGAATTTGAATTCGAAATCTCAAATTTCTAAGCTTTTCACTAAGCAATCGTCAAAACCAAAAAATAAATAAATAAAAAGAAAAAAAATGAGGACCTTGTGGTCAATGCTCCTGTTCTAAGACATCATCTCCCTCTATTGAAATCTAAGTACCCTTGGTTGACAATTTGTTTCCCTGAGCATCCATCAACACTTTTATATAGTATTAGATTAGATTAGATTGTCAATGCACCATCAATATCCTTAAATATAATAGCTTAAGTATAGTAATCAAAATACTGTTAGTAATCTGTATGATTATTTTTTATCCTTTAATGTTTTAGTTTTAGGAAGATCACAAATGCTGCGTATAAAGTGACGTGCGCGGAGTATACATATACAATTAAGCTCATCCTAATCAAGTTTTACATTTATAAACTCCTAAATACCCCACACGCGATTTATCGCAAGTATACGAATCGTGAGCGAGTATAGGGTATTAAGGGTCGATCCCACAAGGAAGATTGCAATTACCGGTACTACTAAAGCTTCTCTATTATTTAGACTATCAATGAATTATAACAAATTAAACCTACTGAAATTATACAAAATAACAAATGAAAGCTCCTTGGGTTGTGGTATCCCTAACTACTCATGCAAGTGCTATATTTGGATCATTGAATACTACATCTAGGCTAATTATGGTGTAATTTCCTTATGCATTTGAATCCTACTTTCGTAGTGAATCAATTATACTCATAACTAATCCATACCTATTTTCATGGTTATGAAATTAGCTACAAGTTCATTTCTTCAATGAAATTACATGAAATGAATCACTAAAAACCACATAAGTGCACCTCTACTTTCGTGAGTGTACTCCCTATGTTTAGCACTTCTTGAACTAGTGTTAAATCTCAATTTTCATTGCAGAAACAACACCTTAGATAATCACAATTAATGGTACCAGATTAATCATGATTTCAAGAGCTAAAGTGCTAAATAACTTGCTCAAATCATAGCAGTCAAATAACCAAATAATAAACACTAACAATTATAGAAAGTTCAACCAAACCCAAGGTATAAACTTTAGAAACACATATTGAACACAAAATCCAGAACTTGTATATTAACTAAATTTGGAATCAAATACAAAAGATAAAGAGTTTGGAAGGAATACAACCCTTGTCACATGAGCTTTCTTCCTTGCCTTCTTCATCCTCCATCTTCATCCTAATCTAGATAATCACAAGAATGGAAAGCTACACTACTCTATACTAAGCTAAACTAACACTAGGGAGATGAAAGAGCTAAATTTCTGCAGCTTCAAGCTTTCTCCCGTAGCTCTCTCTATTTTTCTGCTATGAACTCCCCCCTCTATTTTTGCAATGCATTTTGGCTCTTTTATGATGAAAGGTGGTCAAGAAATGAGGATTACATCTCCCTTTTACAGCTGGGAATGTTTCTCACATGTCTAGCATCCAATGTGAGTTGGTGGAGGTGAAATTGATTTTTTACGCGTACAGAGCAGCCTTTTCTGACCAGTGATCCGAGCTGCTACAGTACCTCGGATCCGTATGGATCCGAGCTCGGATCCACTAACCCAGAAACAACCGAGGGTTCGGATGAATAGTGGATCCGAGTGTGGATCACTTGCTCTGTTTTTGGCCCAACTTCAACCAATCTTTTCTTGATGTTAGAGGCTGAACCAGCTCTTGACCAAAACATAAAACTTGTAGCCCTTTGAGTTAGCTTTCCAATGCATCAAGAATCACCTCATTTGGATCTGTGTAGGCTGAGAAATGACCGAAATACCCTTGCCTGCTCATTGCCCTGTTCCAGTTTCGACCAGTAGAAATTTGCTATTGTAATTCGGCATTTTGACCTGGAAAACCTTCAAACTGGATTTAGATGTCTTCACCAAAGTTGTAGATCTATCTCTTATCTTCAAATGGGTTCAAGAAGCATCCCAATCCGATCATTGTAACTCAAGTTATAGCCGAAATACGAAAATGTGTCAAAACTGTCAAAATACACAAAAATCCAAGTAAAAAGTGATAAAAACCTCATTTAATCACTTAAAAGCATTTTTCACGCATTTCAATAAATAATATAACCAAAAAAAATAATATAAAATGTCATACAATTATTACGTAAATTAGTCACTTATCAAGGACTATAGTAACATCACACACAGTATAACTTTTGAAAGTCATAAGCGTCTAAAATTCTCTACACTTGTCTAAAATTTAAAAATTTTGTGGGTGAAAATGCTTAAAAGCTAGGGATAAGATGATCATAGACTAATAATAGGTTAAGAAAATAAGTGGTTAGTAGCAGTCTGTAACTTTGCAAATCACCGTACCTATAATCTTTCTATTTTCTTTTACATAAATTGTCAACATCTTGATATATATAAAGAAACTGAAAGTCTAGAATTGAAATTGTAAAGAGATATAATGATGATTTTTATGAGTTATAAACTGGATTTACAATAAGAGACATTATTTAAGTGTGGCGGTTTGATTCTTTCATGTATTTTAATTGATGGAAATATGAACATTTTGGTCCTTTATTATAGCAGTGGTGGTTCATTTGGTTCTTTATATACTACCGCTTGCTAATTTATTCCTTATGTCCTCTGCTTCTAGAAGTGGCAAAATGGATTCATATCCACCAATCCATCCATATAAACCAACCTTAAATGGATTTGGATGATCCATATAAATTCAATGGTTTTAAATGGATAACCATTTAAATCCAATTATGTTGGTGGATTTAAATGGATTATCCATCTTATCCATATACATCCATTTAACTTAAAAAATAGAAAACACATTTATAAAAATGTGAGATAAAATCTTGTGGGACCATCTATTCTTTTCTTCATAACTTCCTCATATGTCAAATTAATTTTGTGGGACCACCTATTCTTTCCTTCATAACTTCCTCACATGCCAAGTTGCCAATAACATTAATTGCATTTTATTTGCTTCTAGTTCCTAGACTTCTTCCATCCTTTTCAAAATTATATTTTAGTCTCTACTCTTGTTTTTTTTAATTAAACTCTCATGTAGTAATGATTGCAAACATTTATATTCTTAAGTAAAGAAAAAGCGAGAATGCATCATGCAGTGTCAAAATAATTTTTATTTTTTTAATTCTTTTATTTATAAAAAGAATTTTTCTAACGAGTGTCCCCGCAACATTGGTTAAGATATGTAAATGACAACTTTTTTTTTTCCAAATCCTCATACTTGCAATCCCTCTCCCCTTATCACCTAACCCAACTATCCAAAAAAAAAGACACCTAATTTATTAAGTAATATAAGGTAGCTTGTGTATCAATGGTATAATAAGGAATTTCATACATTTTTAGGTACTACGTGCACATATGATGAAAATATTTTACTTGTCAAATAACATAAGATTTCTTGTTAGAACTGCACTTTTATTCAAGACATCACTCTTGAACAGGAGTGCAAAAAATTGGAAACGTAAACTTCTTTTCACTGTAAAGCCGTATTCAATTCATTCAAAAGTTATAAAAATGTAGCCAAGTTCTTAATTGTTCATTACTTTACAAAATGATACTTAAAGTAATGACGAAAGATTAAATTGACCACAGCAGTTAAATTTTCTTGGAACTAAACTAATTTTATGAAGTACTGAAATAGAGTAGTAGTACAAGCATTTGTTATTACCAAAAGATTTTAGGTGATTTAAGAATAGAACTTTGGGGATCTGTATTTTTTGGAAAAAAACATTTGGATCTTAAATTTAGGATTTGGGAGAGTAAATGGATAAATGGATGGATCATGGTTTACACTATCCATTTAAATGACATCCATTTAGATCCATTTATTAAATGGTTTTAATTGGATTGGATCAATTTGATCCACTATTCATTTAACTAAAACCATTTATCAACCATATATCCATTTTGCCACTTCTAGTCTGCTCCTTTATTTCTACAGTGGCAATGTCGATTATCTTTGTAATACCAACATTGCATTGAAGTTTATGAATTAAGGGTTGTAATTAGAGATTTGGGAAAATTAGGAGAGGGGAAATCGATAGATTACAAATACTGCATTGATTTTATTTTATGGAAATCAGGGATTAATTGGTAGACAGAAGTACGCAATAAATCTTCATCACTGAAATAAAGGACTTGAACTATATAATTCCCTTCTAAAAAGCAAAGTAATAAAGGACTTGATGAGGTAATTAAGTACTTTGTCTTAAATCTTAAAGAACAGTAAATAAAGAAAGATGTAGATAATGGTTATGCAGCATCTTAATCACTGTTTGTGAATTTGGTTTTGTCGAAAAAAAAAATGTCTCATTTTGTTGTTGAGGGGTAAAAAAACCGATAACCACTCAATGATTCTTTATTCTAGGTCACAATTTGTTTATAACAAGTATTCCATTGATGACTAAAATGCTTTATTCAGAAAAAAAAATTTTGAAAAATAATTCAAACTGAGGAGGCAATAATAAAGCCAAATGCTGTTACATGAAAAATTGTAGCAGAGAATATCCGGATGTACGTAATATTTTTTTTTATTATATAGATGCATTTATTTGGAAGTCGTACTCTCTTAGGGGCCGACGTACGACATGAAACATTGAATGTTATCCCTTCAATAAAATTCCATGTGTAATGATCAAGACAGCTTATCAGCCAGTCCTTCAAAGGAAAAAAAAGGACAGCTTATCAGACACAAAGTGTCCTAAGGATTGAATATTTTGATCATTATCTCTCTTGAAGTCTCCACATGATAGGCCTTTTCTACTTATTTTTTTACCTTGGAGTCATTCTTAATGGTTTTCCAACATTTCTCTCCTTTTAATCGTATGGCTATTGGCCACCCAATGATTTAAAGTCTTGGTGGAGTGGGAGGTTAAAGGTTCAAATCTTACCCCCATCATTTTGCTACTATATGTGATTTTCTCAAATCCATATAAGTGCGTACGTTTGATTCAATGGTGATTCAATTGCCGTCGGGTTTTCAATGGATTCAATTGAGTCTTCCTCTAAAATAGATTAGAGTAGAAATAGTTTGATCTGATGGTGATTCAATCCCCGTCGGATCCCCAATAGATTCGGTCCCCTAATAGATTCAGTTGGGTCTCCCCGTAGATAGGTTAGAGTATGAATAGAGTAGATCATGACGATTGACAAAAAATAAATTATATCATCTCTCTCTCTCTCTCTCTCTCTCTCTCATACAGGAAAATATATCCTCTCTTGCTTTTCTTAGAGGGACAATTTCAAAAACCTCTCCTCAAGTTACTGATAATTTCATTGAGCTCCCTCGAGGTTATAAAAAATAACATTTACCTCCTTTGCCCACATAAAATGACAATATTAGGTTTAACATTTTAATAAAACTCTCTTGTTAGATATACTTTTACAAAGAATGGTATTAATAATTATTTTTCTTTTCTTTTTCTATTCTTATTCCCCCTTTTTATATTTTTGCCAATAAAACCATAAAATATAAACATTGACAGCATAAATGTTTTACTAGTGACATTTTTTATGACTTTGAATGTGATCTAATTTTTACTTGCTGATTTTTTTGGGTACCAAAAGCAACATTAACTCAAAAAAAAGCCCAAAATTGCTACCAAGCTATGATAGTTCCACCAATCCAAAATTCTACAAACTTTAAAAGAATTATGACGGTATTTTCTTTTTCAAATTAAAAAATACATACCCTGGTAAATCACCATTAAAAGTAGTTTATCATAGTGATAGAACTATTGTCATCTTTGCTTATCAAATAATAAATATGGTGTTAAAAACTTCACACTCTTTCTGTTTTTTTGTGTTAAATATATTATGATTGTTCTGGAAAGTAATTCAAACGTTATAAGTTTGAGGGTATTTTAGGATATTCATTAAAAATCTTGACCAAGTCTAAGGTTTGATTACCAAAAGTGTCAAATTAGGGGAGGTAGGTGTAATTTTTGAAACCTTAAGGGAGCTCAGTGAAATTGTTAAAAATCTTAGAGGTTTATGAAATTATCCCTTTCTTAAATCTTACCTTCTTAATTGTCTTTATGAGGAAAATTAATAAGCCATGTCACCGTGAGATGATGATAAAACATCCATCCTTGCATGCATAAAAAATTAGTTAACATCTAAAGCATTGTGCATTGTTATTATATATTGGATATTCTTTACTTTTTATTTACATTTTCTTTAACTTTGTAGAGAAACTCTAGATCAGTACTCAAGGGAATTGAAAATCCTTGCCATCAAGGTCCTTGAGCAAATGACAAAAGCATTAGGAATGAAGCTTGAAGATATGACAATGCTTTTTCAAGAAGGGATGCAATCATTGAGGATGGGCTATTATCCTCCGTGCCCCCAACCTGAGCTAGTGATGGGCCTTTGCCCCCACTCTGATGCTACTGGGCTTACCATATTACTTCAAGTCAATGAAGTGGAAGGCCTCCAAATCAAAAAGGCTGGAGCTTGGGTTCCTGTTGTACCACTTCCTAATGCATTCACAGTCAATGTTGGAGACATTTTAGAGGTAATCATGCTCAAAATCCTTTCTCCAAAGATGCAATGTTTATATAATTACAACATCTATCTAGTTTTTGGTCTCCCTTATGAGATATTTTCAAATTGGTTTCTACAATTATGAACATATATGGAAATTAGAATGTCCTTCCCATATTTTAATAGTATTCAAGAGATAATCTTTCCGATTATGATTAGTATGCCTACACTAGGTTGATGTGTAAGACTAATTATCAACTTGCACCGCCTAGAAAATGAGGCCAGGTCAAAGTGTAGCTTTCATCCCAAAATTTAACTTTTGACAAATTTGTGCCTAAACTTCTAACTTTGGCTACTTTGTCAGAGTTAGACAAATGTTGTTTATTGGTAGAATATTGAGTATTTTAATAGAACATGTATCTTTATAAAGTAAAAAAAAAGCATAAAATACATGGATGAAAAGGTCTTTATATTGAAAAAGCAGTTTTATTCATATTAGTAACCAATTTAATTGATTAATTACTTCATTATTCGAGTAATATTTCCCAAGAATGTAAAACTTAGGCATAATAACTTCAAAATTAGTATTGTACATGCCCTTACACCCCAGCCTCCAAATTATTGCTTACCTGTGATGTACGAGCGGTAAAATTCAAACTACTTTCCTTTCATCGTTTTGAAAAAAGTGCTTGCTCTTTTCCCCAACAAGTTTGTTTTTATTTTCAGAAAAGAATTTACTTTTTGTCTTGATTTCAATGCTAATTACACGTGTTACTTTTGGTATAGCTTCTGAATTCTATCTCCAATGTTTTTGGGGCATAACAGTAGTTATAGGTGGACTCATAAGATTGCCCTGTTAACTATATCCTATTATTGAGCCTAATTGAACTTTTATGAGAATGTATGCTGCACAGTACACAGTTGGGAATAATGTGACGTATTTTAACTGAGATGCAGATTGTGACAAATGGGATTTACAAGAGTGTTGAGCATCGGGCAACTGTGAATTTGCACAACGAAAGGCTTTCCATTGCGACGTTTTTCGCCCCAAAATTGGATGGTGATATGGGTCCAGCGCCAAGTCTTATCACCCCTGAAAATCCAGCAATTTTCAGAAGAATTAGGATGCTTGACTATTCAAAAGCGTATTTTTCCCGTGAACTAGATGGGAAATCATTCATTGACGCAATGAGGACCCAAATCGAAGACTTTTAGGCTCTTAGTCCCTTTATGATTTTTCTCTCTGAAACTTATGTACACTGTTGACCTGGTGTCCCCTCTTCATCGCCTCCCCCAACTTTCATTCACCACAAATTGTATAATTGTTTAAGAATTAATCCTGTATATACTGACATTATATATATTATTAGATTCGAATGCATGACAACTAATATTAATTTAAATTTAAAATTTGAAACAAATAGTATGCATACAGGTCTAATACTGTATACATTATTAATGTATAGAAAATTAATCTATTTTTTAAATATGAAAGAGAATGATGAGTAATTGTATGTGCTATCAATGACGTATTAGAAGTCATTCTTTATGCCAGATCTTGATAAGGGGAACCAAAAAACCAAAAAAAAAAATCTTTGCTATTTTACACAATTATAAATCTTTGAATAAATTGCTATTTCATAAGTTTGATTTTCGTTTATTTCATATTCTATTCACCGACATAGCTTCACTCCTTCGAATCTTACCCCATCAACATTGTGGAAATTTAGCCAGATGAAACCGATTGGGAATGTTTTAAGCTGATGGCCCCAATTCTAAGCGGACCTCTCACTATTCCCTTTTTTTCCCCCTTGAAAGTTAAAACGTCAACTTCCAAGTGCATAGGATAAGAAACCTTAATCAATAGAAGAATTACAAAGTCAATGCCATGCCCACTTCTATCAACAGTTTGTCAAATTAGTTTCATTAACTCTAACATTTATCAAATAAATATCAATCTTACGTGGCAGCATAGAAAAATCAAAAGGAAAACTATGTGTTGATATGGTATTAAATTCAAATTTTGGGTTTTTCTATTATGTCCTTAAAAGTTTAACACAGAATAAGCATATAAAATAGAAAGGGCGGACTCGCTATAAATTTCAGTTATTATTATTTATTTTTTGAATTATAAAATCTTGTACAAATAATTGGAAAGTAGATTCATCTCCTATCGTGCGTCGTGAATGAAACAATTCTTAAAGTTTTAAACCTTGTAACTTGACTATATCTCAATCATCCATGATGTTGCAAAGATTTGTTAATTAGACAATCATATACCAAGTATCACTCCGTTGCGTGATCTATCATCGAAGTGATTGACTGAGGCACGACAATCGTCCTTGAGACCTCATCTTCACGATTTCATTATTCAAAGCTAGAAATGAAACCATTCAATGCTATAGGTCACCTAACCATAGGGCAGCATAGATGCCAACTTTATTCACTTTCATTCTAAATTGGCCCTTCTAATGGCACGGGAATTAAGAGATGGAGAGGGGTCACGATCGGTAAGCATGCCCACCCCGTAGGTATATAAATGGAGCGGAGAGAAATGCGGAGTGGGAGCAGGGGTTGCGGGAATTTGTCTCAGTACCATACCCACCTATAAATTAAATAAACTAATTAATGAGTATATCTTATATACACTGATAGTGTATAGACTATCACCGTTTGATTCATGACATGTGTGTAAAAGTTAAATTCTAAATTTAAATTTTGCATAGTTGTCATTCATCCAACGTTGATTGAGGATGCTCACCTCGGCCGCCCCGCATGCCCGAGGTGAACTCACCTCGTCCGTCATCAGAGCTCATCCGCGTCTCGGGCATATCCCTTAAGCTCGGCCGGATCCCTAGTCTACCGTGCAGGTGACCTCGGCACCTCCACCTCAGCTGCACGCTGATGATGTCAAGCCACCTGACATCACCTGGGACCAGTGCTTTATCTGAAAAGCACTGGAGGCACTTAATGGCACCTGCACCATACTCTCCGTCATCATACCCAGAAGGCTACAGTGTCAGAGCCAGGCCGCCTGACAGGGAGCAGAGCCGTAATGGCAGGACATGGGTCCCACCGGCATAAGACCTCCGTCCTGCCCTCCACTCTCACTCTATAAATACCCCACACACTCCCAACAAGTAAGCACACTGTTCATTTGCTCATACTCTAGCATTTTCTCGTTCTCATACTAACTTAATCGTCGGAGTGATACCAGGGGAGAAGCCCCGCCATTCACTTCGGACACGAGGATACACCTCACCTCATCTCAGAGAGGTCTGATTTAGGTCGGTCCAACTACCACCAAAAATCACCTCTTCAATTGGCGCCGTCTGTGGGAACGAGATAGCTATTAAAATGAGATCCACGCGCTCCAGAAGCGGAAGAGTTCCCTCAACTGGGGCTGGGCAGACCTCGGGAGCCCAGCAAGACCGCATATCTGAAGAGCCAGGGTCCCCAAGAACCCAGCCCAATAACGAAGACGCCATCGCCAAGATGGCCGAGTTCGTGGCTGATAACCCAAACATCTTTGAAGAACTGGGGAGGTACTTCAAGAGGCAGGGGAAGGAAAAGGCCGAGTCTTCCAAGCGAAGGCCGACGAAGTCTCCTGAAGTGCCCTCAGGGGAGGACTCCGATGAGGGGCGTCCCTCTCGGAGCACCTCTAGGCGCGCCTCCTCCAAGGCAACCTCTAAAATAGCCTCCATCTCCAGGGCATTTTCCCGGGGACTGCTAGGGAAAACGCGCCGAGGACCCACCTCGGCGCCCCGGGGGCCTAGCTTCTGACTACATGAGGGCTCCGCCCTTCACAGATGACATCAACGGGGAGATGGTGCCCCCAAACTTTAAGCTTCCAAATTTGCACACCTATGACGGCCGAGGTGACCCCGAGGATCACCTCCGCGCCTTCATCTCCGCATTCCGACTCTACTGCGTCCCCGACGCCGTGATCTGTCGGGCTTTCCCCATCTTCCTGCACGGGACCGCCCGGAAGTGGTTCTGGAGTTTAGAACCGGGGAGCATTTCCTCCCTGGATGAGCTGATAGACCGGTTCATCCACCGCTTTGTGTCGTCTCGACCAATAACAAAGACTTCAGCTTACCTCTTGAACCTGCAACAGGGTCAGGGCGAGTCACTTCGCTCGTACGCCCAAAGGTTCAACGAGGAGAATGTACAGATACCTGACCAGAACGAGCAGGTAACTATTGCTGCCTTCACCAACGGGTTAGTGGCAGGGATCTTTAACACCGAAATCCATCGGCAGTACCCCCGTACACTCCGGGAGCTCTGGGAAAGAGTGGACCAGGGAATCCGAAGTGAAGATGTAAATCGCATGAAGCGAGAAGCCCAAGCATCTCGTACGGGGCAAGATCCCCGGAGGAGGAAAGACACTGGCCGAGGTGAACCAGGCCCAAGTGGCACTTCAAACCAACCCCGAGACCGCCGAAGTGTCTTCGACCGGATCGTGAAAGGCAGATCGTCCACCTCGGACGCCGAGCTGACGCCCCTCAATTCGAGCCGGACCCACGTCCTGGCTGTGATGAGGCAGAATCACCTCGGCCGCAACCCTCCCGAAATTCCGGGGAGGAGAGATAAGAGGAACTCGAACCTCTACTGTGCCTACCACCGTGATGTAGGACACGAGACTGAGGACTGCAATGACCTGAAGCGGGAAATCGAAAATTTGATCCGGCAAGGATACCTGAAGCAATTCGTCCGCAAGGATGGAGGCTTCAACCGAAGCGTCTCCCACCGGGAGAACCGGGGCCCCCGCCGAGACGACCGACGGGACACGAACATGCATTGCCGAGGTCCCGAAGACCGTAGGGAGGACAAGCAGCCCCCACGCGATGGCTCACCGGGCTACGGCCCCAACATCGCCGGGGTGATCAACACCATCGCGGGAGGACCAACGGGAGGAGACAGCCAGAACTCCCGGAAGCGGACCTACCGCCAGGCCGAGATGGAGGTGGCCGAGCCGAGCTCTCGGCTGTCCGAGGTCATCACCTACGGCCCCGCTGACCCCGTTCCTGCGGCCTCCAGCAATCATGAAGCTCTTGTGATTGAAGTCCTCACCAACAACTACGTAGTCAAAAAGGTCTACGTAGACCCCGGAAGCTCGGTAGACGTCCTGTACTACCGAACTTTCGAAAGTTTGAAACTGACCAGGGAGCAACTCACTCCTGTCAGAACTCCCCTCGTGGGATTCGGGGGACACGTCGTCCACCCGGAGGGCATGTTGACCCTGATGGTAACAATCGGGCGTCATCCACGCTGCCGAACTGTGCCTGTCAGTTTTGCGGTGGTCAAAGCAGACTCGCCCTACAATATGCTGATAGGCCGGCCCACGCTCAATGCCTTGAGAGCCGTATACTCCACCTACCACCTGAGCTTTAAATTCCCAACATCTGCGGGGGTGGCTGAGGTGAGCAGCGATGTGGGCGCCGCCCGGGAGTGCTACCTCGCCACCATTCAAGCAGCAGTCACCCCCCGGCCCTCACCGAGGTCAGAAGAAAAGAGGCCAGCGGTCCTCTCCATAGACTGCATCGACCCTCAGAAGGCAGAAGAGCCCAACAGGCTGGAGCCCGGGGATGAGGTGGAACTGGTGGTCATGGATGAAGCGAAACCTGACCAAGTGGTCCAGGTAGGGGCGGGACTCCCCCCACCCCTGAAAGAAGAAATGATCTCCCTGATCAAAGACCATCGAGACGTCTTCGCGTGGTCCGCGGATGAAGTGGTCGGAGTGCCACCCGAGCTCATGACTCACCAACTCAACGTTGACCCGCAGGCCCGACCTGTGCGACAGAAACGAAGGCACTTCGGCCCCGAACGTAGCCAAGCCATATCGGATGAGGTCGACAAGCTCTTGCCGGCCAAGATGATCCACGAGGTCCAATATCCCACCTGGCTGTCCAATCCAGTCATGGTAAAAAAGGACACCGGGGGATGGAGAATGTGTGTCGACTTCACCGACCTCAACAAGGCCTGCCCCAAAGATTGCTATCCTCTGCCAAGGATAGACGCCCTCGTCGACGCGGCGATGGGGTATGAAATCCTCTGCTTCCTAGATGCCTTCAAAGGGTATCATCAAATAGGAATGAGTGAGGAGGACCAAGAGAAAACGGCGTTCTACACCGACCGAGGTACTTATTGTTACACTACCATGCCCTTCGGGCTAAAGAACGCCGGGGCGACCTACCAAAGGCTGATCAACCGACTCTTCCAGAATCAGATCGGCCGCAATGTGGAGGCCTATGTGGATGACATCCTCGTTAAAAGCCTCGCCACTTCATCCTTTCTGTCAGACGTGAGGGAAGTCTTTGGTGTCCTGCGAGACTCGAGGATGAAGATGAATCCCAAGAAGTGCGTCTTCGGCGTCACCTCGGGAAAATTCTTGGGGTATCTGGTTTCCCACCGGGGAATCGAGGCCAACCCCGACAAGGTGAAGGCCATTCAGGACATGTCCCCACCTCGGAACATCCGAGAAGTCCAACGGCTAAATGGACGCCTGGCCGCGCTGAATCGCTTCCTGTCCCAATCAGCTGAGAAAGCTCTGCCCTTCTTTAAGGTGCTCAAGAAGGCTGATCAGTTTGCCTGGACGGAAGAGTGCCAGGCTGCTTTCGACAAACTGAAGCAATACCTCCATCACCTACCCACTCTCGCTTCACCTCGGCCCGAGGAGAAGCTCTACCTCTACCTCTCCGCAGCCGATGAGGCCGTCAGCGCTGTTCTTATCCGGGATGAGGGCACCCAAGTGCCCGTCTACTATGTCAGCCGAGCTCTCCGCGGACCGGAGACCCGATACACTTAGGTGGAAAAACTGGTGCTGGGGCTAGTTCACGCCGCTCGGCGGCTGAAGCCCTATTTCTTGGCTCATCCCATATCCGTCCGGACCGACCAGCCTCTCCGACAGATACTGGTTCGACCCGAGGCCTCCGGGCGCCTCACTAAGTGGGCCGTCGAGTTAGGGGAGTACGACCTGTCGTATGAGCCGCGCACCGCCATAAAAGCTCAAGCCTTAGCCGACTTCTTGGCCGAGCTCACCTTCACGGAAGGTCCAGAGTCCACCTTTTCCCTTGCCGGGGTGAGCACCCCATCCCTGTGGACATTGTATGTGGATGGATCCTCTAATGGGGACGGTAGCGGAGCTGGACTTCTCCTGGAAGGACCTCAGGGAGAAGTGTGCTCTTACGCCCTCCGCTTTGGCTTCCCAGCCACCAATAATGAAGCCGAGTACGAGGCCTTAATCGCTGGATTTCAGCTGGCCCGAAGGCTCGGCGCACAACAAATCCACGTCCGCAGTGACTCCCAACTCGTCGTACGCCAAGTCCTTGGTGAGTATGAGGCCAAGGATGAGACCATGCAACGATACCTCTCCAAAGTACACCAACTCACGGCGTACTTCGAGTCCTTCGAAATCCAAAGAATACCCCGTTCCCAGAATAAGCGAGCCGACGCCTTATCCCGGCTGGCTTCTACGTCATTCTCTGACCTCAACAAAACTGTCTTAGTGGAAGTCCTGAGTGAACCAGGATACGTGGGAGAGGTGGCCTGCCCCGTGCACTCTGAAGAATCATGGATGACCCCGTTCATCCTTTTCTTGGGTCAAGGAGTCCTCCCTGAAGACCGAGCCGAGGCGAGAAAAATACAACGCAAGGCGGCTCGGTACGCTCTCCGCGATGGAGAGCTGTACAAACGTTCCTACCTCGGCCCATGGCTGAGGTGTGTCACTCCCGAGACAGGACGCCACGTCCTTCAAGAGATCCACGAGGGCTTGTGTGAAGCTCACGTCGGCCACAGAATGCTAGCCAAGAAGGCTCTGCTTCTTGGATATTTCTGGCCCTCGGTTCGACAAGACGCCCAGAACCTCGTTCTCGGCTGCCATTCCTGCCAAGTCCACGCGCCCGAGTATCACCAGCCCGCCAACTTCATGGTTCCCATCACTTCACCCTGGCCATTCGAGCAATGGGGGACAGACATCATAGGTCCTTTCCCCAGAGCCGTCGGGGGCCATACCTTCCTGGTAACCGCTGTGGATTACTTCACCAAATGGGTTGAAGCCGAGCCACTAAGGACCATCACCGGGCTGGTAATTCAAAAATTCTTTTGGAAATGCATCGTCTGCCGCTTCGGCATACCACAGGTAATCATCTCGGATAATGGGAGGCAATTTGCCGAGAACCCCTTTAAAACTTGGTGCACAAACCTTGGCATCAAACAACATTTCACTTCGGTAGGCCACCCCCAAGCCAACGGCCAAGCAGAAAACTTCAACCGAACTCTCTTGCATGGCCTCAAGACTCGACTACACCAAGCTGGAACATCTTGGGTCGAAGAACTCCCTAGTGTCCTTTGGTCTTATCGGACCACGCCGAGGTCGGCCACGCAAGAGACCCCCTTCTCTTTAACATACGGAGCCGAGGCTGTCATCCCTGCCGAGATCCTTACCCCCAGCCCTCGGCTCGCAGCCGAGGTTAACGACGAAGAAAGGCAGTTGGATCTCGACCTCGTCGATGAGCGAAGGGACCTCGCCTCAGCCCGGATAGCTTCCTACAAGAGCACAGTGGCACACTACTACAATGCCCGTGTCAGGCACCGTCGATTCCAGCCTGGAGACTTGGTTCTGAGGAAAAACTCAGTCAGCCGAGCTGAACCGCAAGGGAAACTATGCCCGAAGTGGGAAGGCCCTTACCGAGTTGTGGAGTCTGATCTCAAGGGATATTGTAAACTGAGCTACCGAGATGGCTCACTAGTGCCGAGGTCTTGGCACGCCGAGAACCTCAAAATGTATTGTGCTTGAATTTTTAATCAAGATATGACTTCGGATCTTACATTATTTTTCAACATCGGTTTCACGTTATTAAAAAATAAGGGGGGACAAGCAAGGGACGAAGTCAAAACAGACGAAGTCAAAGCAAGAAATTAAAGTGCGGAGGTGAAAAGAAATAAACTTTCATTCAACAAAGGAGCGTTACAAAAAATACAAGGCCGAGGTCGGAGTGCTACTAAGCGCTCTCCACCTCGGCCACCCCTTTAAGACCCACGAGCCTAGACCCCTGTCTCGGCTCCATTCCCCTTTTCGGCTCCCTCCTGGGCAGCCTTCTCTCCGGCCTCCTCTCCACCGGGGTGAAGCTCTTCTCCATGCTCTTCGCCGATGTTCCCTCCAGGCACTTCACCCGTCCCTTCGCCGAGGCCTACATCGGCTTCTTCTCCTCTTTCCTCCTCGAACGCTTCGTCGAGTTCAGACAGCCATTTGTTGAACTCGTTTTGAACCTCGGCCAGGTTCCTCCCGGCTCGGATGCCTTCGGCCATCCGATCGCACAGCTCCGTGGAGTCCTCGTTATAGTGAGCACTGTTCCTCAATGACTCCAAAGCCTCGGAGGGCAGATGAGCTGCGGCCTGGTCTATGGCCGAAGTGAAGCCCAGCATGAAGGATGGCCTTGTCAGCTGGCCGAGATCCCCAATGAAGGTCTCGGACCTCCGGAAATCCTCGACGGCCGAGGTCCTCGCGCTATCAAGGGATTGTTCGTGATTCTTCTTCGCCTCCTCGGCCCTCTTCTGCTCTTCCTCAAGAGCGGACCTCAGACTGTTGGTTGTGATCTCGGCCTCCTCCCCTTTAGCCTCGGCCTCCTTGAGCTGCCTCTGAAGCTCGGATTTCTCAGATTCAGACACCACCAGCTTCTTCTTCAACTTGACAATCTGATCTTGCAGCTTGCCGGTGTCCTGCTCCTCGAGCAACTCGCAGTACCGATGTGCCATCTCGGCCACAAAGGCTGTTCTGGAGGCCGTGGTCACCATAACGCTTTGGAGCATCTCGGCCGGGGTCAGCTTCCTTGTGAAGTCCAAGTCTCTTGGCAGAGTGGACTGCATCACCAGGTCTTGGGCGACCCGAGGATTCGAGCATCGGTCGTTGACCTTGAGCGACCAATCCGGACACCACTGCCCGCCGGAGTGAGACTTATCCTTCCCAGAATACACTGGGGGGCTATGGTACCGGTTCCAGAGCGAAGTCGCCGTCACCGCGTTGACCGGAGCTTTCAGCTGTTTGCTTCGGCCATGTTGAGGTGGAAGTGCCGTGGTCACCCCTAGTGGCACCCCCTCTGGTACCGAAGTGGACCCTGTGGCAGCAGCAGCCGAACTGCTCTGAGCTGCCGTGGTGGGGGTGGTCTCCTTGGCCGACGTCTTGGGAGGCTGCCCTTGTGTTTTCTTCTTGGGCGGGGGCGCCGATGTCTCGCCCGAACTCTTCCTCTTCGACCTCTTCGCCACTTCGGCACCTGAGCTCGACGTGATGATGTCGGACAATTTGGTCACTGCACAAAGAGCAAATATTATCATGTGCCTTAGCCGAAGTGAAATCAAAGCTATGAAAGAAAATTACAAGGTATCTTAAGTTTAGTGGAGGTGAAGGGAGTCTTGTCAGGAGGGATCAAAGCTCGGCTAATTCCCCCGTCAACCAGCACGGCTTCGGGGTAGTCCAGACTGTATATCCGAAGTCCCGACCCCATCAGCTTCTGGAAGTCCTCCTCCTTGGCATCCCCAGCAGAGGGATCGGCCTTCGCTTTGATTGGCCTCCACCAAAAGCCCCTGGGGAAGTCCACTTCGGACACAAAGAAGTAGTCGCGCTTCCAATTCTTGATTGAGCTGGGAGCGCCGACCACCAACTTCGGAATGGCATTGTTCCGATTGCCAACATAAAACCATCCCTTGTCTGTCCCGTGCGCCTTGAGGGTATAGCATCGGCGGAAGAGGTCGACAGACGGAGTCACCTCCTGATGTCGGCACAGCATCTCGAACCCAATAATGATGCGGATCGCATTCGGGGCGAGTTGGGTAATCCTCACGCCGAAGTGACGGAGCAGATCCCTGAAGAACCTCGACGTAGGCATCCTCAGCCCGGCCTCCAACTGTTGGACATAGATGGCCACCATGCCAATGGGGGGCTTCTCGGCTGAGTCATCCACCCCGGGCGGTGTGATCTCGTACCCCGACCGGAAAGGGTACTTGTTTATCACCTTCACGACCCTATCTCTTCCGATTCGACTTCTAAACTTCGGCATCTTGCCGAAGTCGATGTTGGATGTATCTTCGGGAGCGACAGGCTCCAGTGCGTCCTCGTCGTGTGGTATCTCGACGCCGAGTTCCTCATCATAGGCCACTTCGGAGCCACCATCGCTCATCTCGGATGACTCCAATTCGACGTCAACCTCCTCGCGGACCTCCTCGGTGGATCCTTCCCCAGAGCTCGGCATCGACCCATCAGAGCTGGACGTCGTCACTTCTATAGGATCCGGCCTCACCTCGGTTCGATAACTCGGTGTCACGGTTTCTTTGTGGGTCTTAGCTGTTTTGGCCATGGGTGAAAGATGAGGTAAGAAAGAAGAAGAATACTTACTATTGCCTACGGAGTTGGACGAAGTGGATGACCTCGGCTTTGATCTCGGCTACTAGACCGACCTCGGCTGAAAGAACTGACCTCGGCTACGCTCGTGAACTTGCAAATCTCAAATGAAAATGAAAGGTGTGAGAAGTGCAGTGAGGGGGCCCCCCTATTTATAAGGGTTTGGGCGGAATATGAAGAGGCGGCAAGAATGCGAAAGGACGGCCACGTTCGAACTCAGAACGTCGTGCCTCCCTCTCTCCTCATTAATGCCCCGTCCTTTCGGCTGACACCCTGCACGAAACGTCCCACTACTTCATGACGCGACGGTTACCAGTGACCACGTCCCTTCAACTGACACGCCCACGTGTCACGTCCCCGCATCTTCCGGGGCAGTTTCGGGACTCCGACTTCTACGACTTCGGCACAAGGAAGCCTCGGAACCCCCCTAGCCCGGAGCTCCCGAGGCTTGGGGGGCTTATTGAGGAGGCTCACCTCGGCCATCCCGCATGCCCGAGGTGAACTCACCTCGTCCTCATCAGAGCTCGTCCGCGTCTCGGGGTATCCCTTAAGCTCGGCCAGATCCCTAGTCTACCGTGCAGGTGACCTCGGCACCTCCACCTCAACTGCACGCTGATGATGTCAAGCCACCTGACATCACCTGGGACCAGTGCTTTATCTGAAAAGCACTGGAGGCACTTAATGGCACCTGCACCATACTCTCCGTCATCATACCCAGAAGGCTATAGTGTCAGAGCCAGGCCGCCTGACAGGGAGCAGAGCCGTAATGGCAGGACATGGGTCCCACCGGCATAAGACCTCCGTCCTGCCCTCCACTCTCACTCTATAAATACCCCACACACTCCCAACAAGTAAGCACACTGTTCATTCTCATATACTACGATTTCTCTCGTTCCCATACTAACTTGACCGTCGGAGTGACACCAGGGGAGAAGCCCCGCCATTCATTTCGGACACGAGGATACACCTCACTTCATCTCAGAGGAGTCTAATTCTGGTCGGTTCAACTACCCACCAAAAATCACCTCTTCATTGATAGTGTATACTGTTAGTGTAGGAAAAATTAATCCTTAATTAATACGTAACTATATTTGTCAATATCTATGTACATATTATATATAGTAGGGGTGGTGGGGATTTGTATCGGTACTATCCCCACCTCTATATATGTATATATATATAGACACACACATACACATACAGACATATACATTATAATTTGAAAACTCATGATATCATTATTTGTGTGGTAAAATGATGATTTTGTTATTTTTAGTTTAGTGAATTTTTTTTTGTGTATTGCATGTTTGCAATAAGATAATAATAGTAGCAGATATTACTTTAGTTATGCTAATAAATACGGAGAAATATTTTTAAATGATTAAAGTATATTTTAAACTTAATTTCATGTTGAATTTTAGTTAAAAGTTCAAAAGATTGATTTATACAGTTATTTGTTGATATTATATATGAAAAATTATGAAAAATAAAAGTTTATTTTGAACCACCCATTGGGGCACCCTTATTGGGTAGTGGGGTGGGGGCAGGGTGACAGCTTAGGGCAAGGGAAATGTTTTAAAGCACAGGAGGGGAGACGGGAGAGGGTTCTCTACTTCCAAATCTATCTTGTTGTCATTCCTAGTCACCAACTCTCTAAAACCTAGAAATTTTAGTTTTCCCTCACATAAGGTTTGAAGTAAATGTTACCTTCTACCTCCAATAAAATTCTATAAAATATTATTATAAAATTAAATGTTATTTGTATATATTGTTTTTCGATCAAAGTAATTGTTATGCTTCCTTCTACATAGGTAACATAGCAAGGCCAGTATAATTTCAATAAAAAATTTAAGGATAATCTAAAATTTGGATAAACATCATGAAGTGAAGGTGATGAACCATTTTCAAGGACAATAGCTAATAGACTCTTAAAAGTCAATTTTGAAGTTTGGAACGACAAAACTTGCTTTCTTCATGTGCCCAAGTTGAGTTTTTTTAGATTTTGATTATCAGATTTGGAATTTTTTGGATCTATTCGATAGAGCTCGCCATATTATCTTGTTTTTTGATATCTGTGTATGTTTAATAATGTAATTTCTATCATTAATGCAAATTTTAATAAAACTATGATATTTTATATTAAAAAAATGGAGGTAATTATCCAGGGGTTTACCAAGTCAACATAATTTGTGGGCCCAAGGGATTTGACAAGGTTTAATTTATATTGTATAGTATAGGTATTTTATAGGTATTTTAATGGATAGGGTTTGATTTAGATCTCTTTGATCTACATTCATACTTATTAAATTTAGTTAGACCCAAACTCATACCCAACCCTTATGGGTTTGAAAAAGTAAACTCAAACTCGAACCCTCATAGGTTTAGGTATTCAATGGGTATTCGTGAATACTTTTTTGAACATACAATGAAGAACCAAAGTGAAAATATTTTGAAAATATATAGAGTTAAAAAATAACATAAATATCATCGAATTTTTATTTTCAAATAATAAAATCAACATTCATGATGTTGAACACAATATTATGAACTCAAAGAAAGAATTATTATCAACTAAAACTATTTGTTTTCAAAGTTTCATCTGTGTCTATATTCAATCTTTTATTTATTTGCTTTCATTTTTTCATTTTTTCTTGAAAATGTTTGTACTAATTATAATGACATAGAATATTAGGTTATTTTCCGAATTTACTGATACATACACACACATAGAATATTGCATGGGTATTTGTAGGGTCTAATTTGGATTTGAATTTGGATTTAAATCATAGAAAACCATACTCCACCCAATTCATGATTCTCTTACGGGATCTAGATTTGGTTAGGGTCTGGGTTAATAAATTAAACCTAAACCCTACTCAGATATACTGGGTTTGGATTTGATTTGGATAAAATCCGATCCATTGACATACCTAGTTCTAGTTCGGTACCATAGGCTACCCTTAAAACAGTGCGTTTGGGTGAAATATGGATGAAATTAATTGGAATAGCACCTTTTTAATTAGATAAGACATCATTGTCAGCCTATAATCTAGTTCCGTATACAACTTCTTTTATAATCCAAATATAGAACGTTGCATTCGATTAATAATAAACAATAATGTTGATTAATGAAACATACGGTGGCATGAATAATTGAAGAGTGCACCTATCTTTTATTATGTTCCGTGAATAGAAGAATCCGAAAAGTTTTAAACCTCTTGTTACTTGACTTTCATCTCAACCATCAATGATTTTTCAAAATTTGCTAATTGGAAAATAACATACCAAGAATCACGCCGTTGCATGATCCATCTTCGAGTTCATTGATTGAGACACGACAATTTGTCTAGAATTTTCATCTTCCTGGTTTCATCACTCAAAGCTGGAAATGCCATGAGAATTAAGAGGTCACCTCCTTTCCATAACGACTTAAACCATAGGGCAGATAGATGCCAACTTTATTCACTTTCCCTCTAAATTGGCCCATCCAATGGCATGAGAATTAAGAGGTGGGGAGAGGTCATGATAGGAATGGATGCCCGTCATTTGGGGAGAGAAATGGAGTGAAGAGAGCTGTGGGGACAGGAGTGGGGTGGTGGGGATTTTTCTCCCCCCACCATGTGGCTACCATCCCCGCGCCAACCTTGCCTATAAATTAAATTAATTAATTAATATGCAGCTATATTTGCCAATATCTATGTACATATTATATTATTTATAATTTTGTAACAATAATAGTAACAGTTGTTAGTTTAGATTTGCTAACAAATACGGAGAAATGTTTTTAAAAGATTAAAGTAGATTTTAAACATAATGTAATGTTGAATATTAGTTAAAAGTCCAAAAGATTGATTTATAAAGTTATTTATTAATATTATAAATGAAAACATAAGATCAAAATAAAAAATAAAATTTTGTTTTGAACCACCCATCAGGGCACCCTGGTTGGGTAGACAGATGGGGGTGGGGGTAAGAGAAGTGGGGGGATAGCACTAAAGCCAGGAGAAGTTTTTAAAGCACAAGGAGGGAGACGGGTGAGTGTTTCCTAGCCTCATATCCACCTCATTGCCATTCCTCTCTCTAGTCACCGACTCTCTAAAGCCTAGAAATATTAGTTTTCCCTCATTAAAGGTTTGAAAGCATAAATGTTAACTTTTGCCTCCAAAAAAATTTATAAAATTTAATGATAAAAAGTTATATATATATATATACAGTTTTTTTTAATCAAAGTAATTGTTATGCTTCTGTCTATGTAGCAAGGCCAGTATAATTTCAATAAATATTTGAGGATAATCTAAAATTTGGATAACATCATGAAGTGCAGGTGATGAACCATTTTCGAAGACAGTAGCTGATAGACCCTTAATCATAAGTCAATTTTAAAATTTCGAAGCGATAAAACTTGCTTTTTTTTTATGTGACCAAGGAGGAGGTAATTATCAATGGGTCTACCAAATCAACGTAATTTATAGGCCTAAGAGATTTGACAAGGTTTAATTTGTACTATATGGTTCCATGGGTTGCCTTTGAAACAATGCATTTAGGTGGAATATGGATGAAATTAATTATAATAGCAGCTCTTTAGGTGAGACATCATTGTCAAGCCTAGAACTAGTTCCATATAGAACTTCTTATGTTATCCAAACCTAGCACCTTGCATTTCGACTAATAATAAACTGTGACACCCCCACTTCTCCCAAGAGCGAACCCAAGGGTATCGGCGGGATGTCTGCCTAACTCTCGTCAGGACTCACTACAAGACGAACTCAAACTTATGGATAACAATCAACAGTAAGAGTCAAAACTGCAAAGAAAAGGCTGCTTCCTTAATAATTATTCAATTCCCACATTACAAGATACCAGGTACATCACTTTCCCCAAATATGCAACTTTCAAAAGTCATTTAATTAATTACATTCAAAACTCTAATCAAAAGTGCATCAAGTTGGCTTCTCCATAATTCTTTCCATTTCGGCCCCTGTTAAAGAAAAACAAATCTAATGGGATGAGTTAATGCTCAGTGAGGCCAAGAAAAACATGCAAAACACATAGTTCAAATAACGATAGCACTTATACGAGAATTAAAACTATAACATTTAAGTAGTTCACAACTAACAATAAAACACACTTGATAAGGATACGGAAGGTCTCAGGAGCTATATTCCACTTGCTCTGCCAATGCTCGATCCAGTACCTCCACGAGCTGACACTCCGTCAACCAGGTAGGTTATAGGTCCGTAGAACCCCACTTACTTCGCACTCCCGATCACCGTTACACCCCCTGCTCCGGGCCCGCACTTCTTTTATATAAGGCGATACTACTTGAGTATATCAAACGAGATCTCTTAAATAGGTCAAACTTATATAATTTTTTCTCATGGTTCAACAAGCTTCACGACCAAACCCATGCCGGCTCGAGTCGTAAGGTCGGCCGATGAGTTTGGGTGTCCCCCACTATTATCAATATAAGTCGATGAGATTCACTCCAATCGACATTGATTCAAACATAGTATGATTCATTAGTGCAACACTTCACTTTATTCACTTAGCAAATTCACTTCATATAATTCAATATATAATTCACTTAAAAGAGAATGAGTGCGGTAAAGTACACACTCGATTCCGCACTTTCACAATACTCAATTAATGAGAACATTTAAGCACGTAGCAACACTCCATATACTTGACACTCACCAAGTCAAAAAGTGAGTAAGTGAGCAAATAAACCTTTAGTGATCGGCTCCGAGATTCTCTTCAAGATCCTCTTGAACGCTTGAAGAAATAACAATTATCTATCACTCAGAAATACTTACAAACCCCTTGCCAAACAAGGAAGAACGTACACTTGCGCAATACTAAGACAATGTCTTAAAAGAACTTTAATATCTCGAAAATCGAGATTCAAAAGTGAAGATTTAAATTCACAAGAGAAACTTGCGTGCTCCATGAAGATGAGTTTAAAATGGATGATCGATATTGAAAGACAACGAAAAGTTCTCAAAAACTCATTTTCCAAGAAATCATGAATTTTCAGTTTTGCACGATAAATTTGGTAAAATCAGATCTTGAGGTTAGTACGTCCAAATATGGAAAAACTTTATACCATTGGAAACTAGATCCAAAGTACTAAAAGTTTCTAGAAGACACTTTTCTAAGATTCTAAACGAAAAGCACTCATTTTTCAACTCAAAGTTTCAGTTCTAAGAGGACAGGTTTGAACCAGTCTTGGTTTTTCACCCATTTTTGGAAATTCGACAAAATTCATAGAAAACAAATCAGTCATTGAAATCTGTAACACAATAAGAGTTCCAAACAAGGTTTCAAACACAATAAACAGAACTAAATTCAGAGTTTCATACATCAAGATATAATAGCCTAAAATCGGTTAATTTTCACTACTTGAACAGTGAATTTCCAGATTTGAAGAGCAATGTTTGAGGCATCATTTGGATATCGAAATGGTATTGAATTTATACCAAATTTGGTACACTTAAATTTCCATATGTGAACTTCCTCCCTATCAAATTATCGGCAAAAACTCACACGGGAAGGCAGTTAACAAAACGACTAAAGTTCGTGAAATTTTCAAAGCAAATCAGCCAACCCACTCTTTCTTTCCTTCCAAAGGTTTTTGTCCAATGAAATCAATCCCAATTCACTCCATTTTTGAAACCAAGGTTCCAGAAACATTTGATAAGCAATTAAAAGCAATTGACACAAAAATTTTTGAGCTTCGGCCAACAAGAAAGGGAAAAGCTTCAAGTTTCCAGCTTTGTTGTACTTTTGAAATCAGACCACATCTCAGTCAGTACAAACTCAAATTGGGAATGGTTGGTGGTGTTGAAACTAGGTTCAAAATTCTACATTTCATCAGAAAGAGTCATTTCCAAAATCAGTTCACAAGTAATAGAAAATTAAGCCACAAGATGCAGCTTCTCCATTCCTCTTGGACAGAGGGTCACAACAGGACCATCAACTTTGTTAAATCACTACGGTTCACTCAGTTCGAACTAGCAGGTGATTTTTATACCGTTAGAAAGCTATAAATGTCTAGTTCTAAATGCCGCAAACAGCACTCGATTTTAATTTTTGTACAACAAGTTACGATCGAACAAAGAGCTACTGTCCGGACCTCCTGATCACAAATTCCAGATTTCTTTCATTTTCGAAAACTCTAGTTTTGTGCAACCAAATGAAATAATTTTCGCAAGGCACTTTGTACAACAAATATACAACATATATCCATCCATTTCATAGTCAAAGAACTAACAAAAATTTGAAATGCAAGCAAGATAACCACAGGACAGTTTCGGCCAGCTCACATCTCACACCTCTTCCAACTTTCTCTTCATATTCTAACCATAAATCTCTTATATAACACATAAACACAACAATCAAGCATTTTAATTCTCAAGTCAGCTACCTACAATCTACCTCAAGACCGCTAGCCTAGAGATTAAAACAAGAATTGAAATTCCTCAAGTCCTCTAACTTATTTCTTGCTTAGTGTTGTAAACCCATGCAAACTAAGTTTCATTCTTGAGGAAATTAGAAAGATTGAAGAAGGTAAAGGGTTACCTCTTGAACCCTAGATGATACCAGAATTTTTTTCACCACAAAACCTCCAAGAAATTCCACAAGATGATGCCTTTCTCCAAGCTAGAACTAATCTCCAAGTAATATGTGATTTGGGTGAAGATTTGTGAGGGAAATGGAACAAGATTTGGAGCAAGATGAAGAAGCTTTCTTCCTTCCTTTTCCTTTGCTGTTTCGACCGACCAAAGAGAGGAGAAATTTTTGAACTCACTCATCTCTAATCCCTCAATTAACATTTCTTAGTCTACTATTGATCATTCTTAATTTTTCAAGATAATTGTACTCTTAGATCGAATAGTACCTCAAAAAATGTGTATACGCTATTTCTTGCTAAACGAGCAGCAGAATAATTAAATTTACTAACGGGACGTTTTAAAAATATAAATGAGACATTGTTCCATGTAAATGGATTTAAAATGGTTGAAATAAACTATTTGGAGAAAATGGCTGAATAATTATTTAAATAAGCCAAAAAAATAAGATAAGAATAAGAAAATTTTCGGGTCCTCACATCCTTCCCCCCTTAAAGGAATTTCGTCCTTGAAATTATAGCTTGATTCAGAAATAGCTCTAGATACATCTTTCGGTTTTCCTTTTCATTTATCTCAACCATAAAGACTCTTCAGATCCTAGTACACCTTATTACCTCTAGGGTGCAGCGTATGCTTAGAATGGTGAGTTTCTTCTGACCCAAAATTCATACTTGTGGAACTTAGCAAAAGCCAATACTCTCTCAAGGTTTGCAAAACTATCCTCAAATGTCGTTCTTGATTCTCTCGAGACTTAGAATATACCAATATATCATCTGTGAACACCACCACAATCTAATCCAAATAGAGCTTAAAACTCAGTGTATCAAGTTTATGAAAACTATCGGTGCATTAGTCAACTCAAAAGACATGACTACAAACTCAAAATAGCCACATCTTGAAGCAAAAGCAATCTTAGGTATAACTCTTTCTAAGATCTTTAACTAATAATAGTCTTGGCTCAAATCCAACTTAGAAAACACCCTGACTCCTTATAATTGGTCAAACAATTTATCTATGTGAGACAAAAAGGGTATTTATTCTTAATGGTCCCCTCATTCAAGTCTCGAAAGTCCACGCATAACTTTAAACTTTCATCTTTTTTTTTTTAAACAAAGAGCATAGGCACCCTCCACAGAATTCACTCTCCCTAATGAATCCTCTTTCAAATAAAGCATACGTTGCTCTCCTAATGGATTTTTCACCACTGGTACATTTTTCAATTTCATCTTAGCCCCGAGTGTATTTATAAGAAAAGCTAAATATTCTCATGCTTCCGTATGTATAGATTTTCTAGCTTGGATTCCTGATACAAGAGCAGACAATGCCAACTTACTTTTCACATCTATCTAACCAATCCATTGCTAATATTACATCATACCCCTTATTTGTTAGGTCCACTAGATCTGCCAAAGATTCACTCTTTCCATAATTTGCATTAACAATTAGACACCGATTCCCCCGTAGGAATCCTAACTTCCAAGTCATAGGGTAAGCGATCACACTTTATCTATACCATTCGTGAAACTAGGGTTTACACAAGAATAGTTAGCTCCAAGGTCCAATAAAACTCTAGTCAAATGATTCAATCTTGTAGTTCAAAACTTGAATAGAAGGATATATTTTCAAAAGAAGACTAGCCTTACCAAATTTTTTGGACTCAATTTGTCCAAAACCATTTACTGGCATTCGATTTTCAAAATCAACAATTTTAGTAATGACCGGGTTTCTTTTGTCCCAAACGACCAACCAAATTTTTGTACAAATCAAGTCAATCATAACATGCGAGATATAATCGAGGGCTTTAATGTATTTTGGATATGTATGTGGCAGAATGCAATTCAAAATCTCAAAATTATAGTTAAAGATACAAACTTTTCTTCATGGTCCGAAACTAAATTTTCTTAGTAACAAACTTCAAATAATGTTTTTGCCACAATTATCAATACATAGTTCTAATTCCTCAAATATATTTAAGAAGATTAACCATGCGACTCAACGCGTGGATATTAAAACACACATTAAAATACATATATAATAACATATACATGGAGGGTATTTCAAAAATTCCCTCAAAGTCTCGAGTTAAGAGCTGCGTTTGAGTAAAACGTATATTTTGAAAAATGTTTTTAAGAAAGATAAGTAAACATGCAGGTTCATATATGCATAAACTTCGATCCAACACCTTTACCACCCTTCACATCTAATCCAAGAGCTAACTCTAATGGTACATAAAGCTCGGTCATCTTTACTCTCTAATTCACAAAAAATATTCATTCTTAGTCCTTAGAAAAGATCCGAACCTAAGGTCTGCCTGATTTTCGATTCTCATGCGGGTTCAAAATGTATGTACATATATATAAATATTTGTGGAAAAAGGACAACAGGTAAATGGATATATATATATATAGTAATGGTCGAGCAGAATCTGAAAATACTTTTATTCAATTAAAACAAATAGGAATTGAGTTCAAGTCACCTCATGAATAACCAACGCAATATTTTGGAAGTTCAAACGTTCATAAAAGTTTAAAACATGTCCACAGGATCAATCACAAGATACGTGTAGAACAATTATTAAAACTTCACAGGGGAGACATTATTAGGTATCCAACTAGGTTAATCCATTATAATACTGGTAGATCTAATCTTCTCGTTCGTTTCTGATTCATATCCAACACTAGGATCCTATTGAATTACATAAGACCATCCATCAATCTTTCTTTCCGTGATCCCTCATCCCTCACCAAATCACATTGCACTTAACACACAAGTAAATCCCACAGTCCGGTATTCTAAACTTTTAGCCTAAGATACACTACAAATATCCTAAACCTAAACTCTGATACTAATTGTGATGGCCCCACTTCTCCCAAGGGTGAACCCAAAGGTATCGGCAGGACGCCTACCTAATTTTCGCCAGGACTCACTACAAGAGGAACTCAAACTTATGGATAACAATCAAAAATAAGATTCGAAACTACAAAGAAAAGGTCGCTTCCTTAATAAGTATTCAATTACAACATTACAAGATACCAAGTACATCACTTTCCCCAAATATACAACTTTCAAAAGTCATCTAATCAATTACATTCAAAACCCTAATCAAAAGTGCATCAAGTCGAATTCTTCATAATTCTTTCCATTTCGGCTCCTGTTAAGGAAAACAAATATAATGGAATGAGCTAATGCTCAGTGACGCCAAGAAAAATAGGCAAAACACATAGTTCAAATAACGATAGCACTTATACGAGAATTAAAGCTATAACATTCAAGTAGTTCGCAACTAACAATAAAACACACTTGATAAGAATACGGAAGCTCTCAGGAGCTATATTCCACTTGTTCCGCCAATGCTCGATCCAGTACCTCCACGAGCTAACACTCCGTCAACCGGGTAAGTTATAGATCCGTAGAACCCCATTTACTTCGCACTCTCGATCACTATTACACCCCCTGTTCCGGGCCCGCACATATTTTAGATAAGGCGATACTACTCGAGTATGCCAAGCAAGATCTTTCAAATAGATCATGCTTACAATTATTTCTCATAACTCACCAAGCTTCACAACCAAGCCCATGCTGGTTCGAGTCACAAGGTTGGCCGAGGAGTTTGGGCATCCCTCATTATTATTAATATAAGTCGATGAGATTCACTCCAATCGACATTGATTCAAACATAGTATGATTCACTATTACAACACTTCACTTTATTCACTTAGCAAATTCACTTCATACAATTCAATATATAATTCACTTAAAAGAGAACGAGTGCGGTAAAGTACACACTCGACTCGGCACTTTCACAATACTCAATTAATGAGAACATTTAAGCACGTAGCAACATTCCATACACTTGACACTCACCAAGTCAAAAAGTGAGTAAGTGAGCAAATAAACCTTTAGTGGTCGGCTCCGAGATTCTCTTCAAGATCCTCTTGAGTGCTTGAAGAAATAACAATTACCTATCACTTAGAAATACTTATAAACCCTTTGCCAAACAAGGAAGAATGTACACTTGCGCAATACTAAGATAATGTCTTAAAAGAACTTTAATATCTCGAAAATCGAGATTCAAAAGTGAGGATTTAAATTCACAAGAGAAACTTGCATGCTCCATGAAGATGAGTTTAAAATGGATGATCGATATCGAAAGACAACGAAAAGTTCTGAAAAACTCATTTTCCAAGAAATCATGAATTTTCAGCTTTGCGCGATAAATTTGGTAAAATCAGATCTTGAGCTCAGTACGTCCAAATACGAAAAAACTTTATTCGGTTGGAAAATAGATCCAAAGTGCTAAAAGCTTCTAGAAGACACTTTTTCAAGATTCTAAACGAAAAGCACCCATTTTTCAACTCAAAGTATCAGTTTGAAAAGGACAGGTTTGAACCAGTCTTGGTTTTTCAGCCATTTTTGAAAATTTGGCAAAATTCACAGAAAATGAATCGGCCTTTGAAATTTGTAAACAATAAAAGTTCCAAACAAGGTTTCAAACACAAGAAACGGAACTAAATTCGGAGTTTCGAGCATCAAGATATAATAGCCTAAAGTCAGTTAATTTTCACTACTTGAACAGTGAATTTCCAGATTTGAAGAGCAATGTTTGAGGCATCATTTGGATATTGAAATGGTATTGAATTTACACCAAATTTGGTACACTTAAACTTCCATATGTGGAATTTCTCCCTATCAAATTATAGGCAAAAACTCAAACGGGAAGGCAGTTAAAAAGACCACTAAATTTCGTGAAATTTTCAAGGCAAAACATCCCAAAACAGAATTGACTATTCGGCCAACAAGAAATGGAAAAGCTTCCAGTTTCCTGCTTTGTTGCACTTTTGAAATCAGACCACATCTTACTCAATACAAACTCAAACTGGGAATGATTGGTGGCATTGGAAACTAGGTTCAAAACTCTACATTTCATCAGAAAGTGTGATTTCCAAAATTAGTTCACAAAGTATTACAAAATTAAGCCACAAGATGCAGCTTCTCCATTCCTCTCGGACAGAGAGTCACAACAAGACCATCAACTTTGTTAAATTACTACGGTTCACTTAGTTCGAACTAGCAGGTGATTTTTATATCGTTAGAAATCTATAAATATCTAGTTTTAAATGCCACAAACCGCACTCTGTTTCAACTTTTGTACATCAAGTTATGTTCGAAAAAAGAGCTACTGTCCGAACCTCCTGATCACAAATTCCAGATTTCTTCCATTTTCGAAAACTCTAGTTTTGTGCAACCAAATGAAATATTTTTCGCGAGGCACTTTGTACACCAATTATACAACATATATCCATCCATTTCATTGTCAAATAACTAACAAAAATTCGAAACACAAGCAAGATAACCACAAGATAGTTTCGGCTAGCTCACATCTCATACCTCTTCCAACTTTCTCTCCATATTCTAACTATAAATCTCTTATATAACACATAAACACAACAATCGAGCATTTTAATCCTCAAGTCAGCTATCTATAATCCACCTCAAGACCGCTAGCCTAGAGATTAAAACAAGAATTGAAATTCCTCAAGTCCTCTAACTTATTTCTTGCTTAGGGTTGTAAACCCATGCAAACTAAGCTTCATTCTTGAAGAAATTAGAAAGATTGAAGAAGGTAAAAAGTTACCTCTTGAACCCTAGATGACACCAGAATTTTTTTCACCACAAAACCTCCAAGAAATTCCACAAGATGATGCCTTTCTCCAAATTAGAACTAATCTCCAAATAGTATGTGATTTGGGTGAAGATTTGTGAAGGAAGTGGAACAAGATTTGGAGTAAGATGAAGAAGCTTTCTTTCTTCCTTTTCCTTTGCTGTTTCGGCCGACCAAAGAGAGAAGAGAGTGAGTGGTTTGAGTTGTGTGAATCTTATCTTGGAAGCTTGAAGAAATTGTGGCAAAAAACTTTGCAAAAGTCAACTTTAAATAGGGTTCAGATAGTGTCCCGTACTACCACTTTTCTCTCTTGTTTGTTTCACTTGTACACTAATTTTCAACTGTAATTCATTTAACAATGTATTTACTCACTCTTGTGAGTCTAGTATAACTTTCTCAAATCTCCACTTAATCGTTCCTACACGCAACACACGAACTTTCTACTCGCACGCAATAAGGTGAAATTTTTGAACTTACTCACCTCTAATCGCTCAATTAACTTTTCTTAGTCTACTATTGATCATTCTTAATTTTTTAAGATAATTGTACTCTTGGATTGAATATTATCTCAAAAAATGTGTATTCGTTATTTCTCGCTAAACGAGCCGCAAAAAAATAAAATTTACTAACGGGACGTTTTAAAAATATAAGTGAGACATTGTTCCATGCAAATTGATTTAAAATGGTCGAAATAAATTATTCGAAAAAAACAGGTGAATAATTATTTAAATAAGCCAAAAAAATAAGAAAATTTTCGGGTCCTCACATTCTTCTCCCCTTAAAGGAATTTCGTCTTCGAAATTATACCTTGATTCAGAAATAACTCTGGATACTTCTTTCAATTTTCCTCTTCATTTATCTCAACCATAAAAACTCTTCAGATCCTGGTACACCTTATTACCTCTAGGGTGCAGCATATGCTTAGACCAGTGAGATTCTTCTGACAAAAAATTCATACTTGTGGAACTTAGCGAAAGTCAACGCTCTCTCAAGATTTGCAAAACTATCCTCAAATATTGTTCTTGATTCTCTCGAGACTTAGACTATACCAATATATCATCTGTGAACACCACCACAATCTAATCCAAATAGAGTTTAAAACTCAATGTATCAAGTTTATGAAAACTGCCGGTGCATTAGTCAACTGAAAAGGCATAACTACAAACTCAAAATAGCCACGTCTTGAAGCAAAAGCAATCTTAGGTATAACTCTTTCTAAGTTCCTTAACTAATAATAGTCTTGCCTCAGATCCAACTTAGAAAACACCCTGACTCCTTATAATTGGTTAAACAATTCATCTATGTGAGGCAATAAGGGTATTTATTCTTAATGGTCCCCTCATTCAAGTCTCAAAAATCCACGCATAGTTTTAAATTTCCATCTTTTTTTTTTAAACAAAGAGCATAGGCACCCTCCACGGAATTCACTCTCCCTAATGAATACTATTTCAAATAAAGCGTACTTTACTCTCCTAATGGAACTTTCACCACTGGTACATTTTTCAATTTTATCTTATCCACGGGTGTATTTATAAGAAAAGCTAAATATGCTCATGCTTCCGTATGTATAGAATACGATGCCAGCTTACTTTTCACATCTATCTAGCCAATCCATTCCTAATATCACATCATACCCCTTATTTGCTAGATCCACTAGATCTGCCAAAAATTCAATGTTTCCATAATTTGCACTAACAATTAGACACCGATTTCCCCGTAGGAGTCCTAACTTCCAAGTCATAGGATAAGCGATCACACTTTATCTATACCATTCATGAAACTAGGGTTTACATAAGAATAGTTAGCTTCAAGGTCAAATAAAACTCTAGTTAAATGATTCAATCTTGTAGTTCAAAACTTGAATAGAAGGATATATTTTCAACAGAAGACTAGCCTTACCAAATTTTTTGGACTCAATTTGTCCAAAACCATTTACTGGCATTCGATTTTCAAAATCAACAATTTTAGTAATGACCAGATTTCTTTTTTCCCAAATGAGCAACCAAATTTTTGTCCAAATCAAGTCAATCATAACATGCGAGATATAATCGAGAGCTTTAATGTATTTTGGATATGTATGTGGTAGAATGCAATTCAAAATCTCAAAATTAGAGTTAAAGATACAAACTTTTCTTTATGGTTCAAAACTAAATTTTCTTAGTAAGAAACTTCAAATAATGTTTTTGCCACAATTATCAATATATATTTCGAATTCCTCAAATACATTTAAGAAGATTAACCATGCGACTCAACGCGTGGATATTAAAATACACATTAAAATTCATATATAATATAGTAACATATACATGGACGGTGTTTCAAAAATTTCCTCAAAGTCTTGAGTTAAGAGCTGGGTTTGAGTAAAACGTATATTTTGGAAAATGCTTTTAAGAAAGATAAGTAAACATGCAGGTTCATATATGCATAAATTTCGATCCAACACTTTTACCACCCTTCACATCTAATCCAAGAACTAACTCTAATGGTACATAAAACTCGGTCATCTTTACTCTCTAATTCATAACAAATATTCATTCTTACACCTTAGAAAAGATCCGAATCTAATCTCTGCCTGATTTTCGATTCTCATACGGGTTCAAAATGTATGTACATATATATAAATATTTGTGGAAAAAGGACAACAAATAAGTGGATATATATATAGTAATAGTCGAGCGGAATCTGAAAATACCTTTATTCAGTTAAAACAAATAGGAATTGAGTTCAAGTCACCTCACGAATAACCAATACAATATTTTGGGAGTTCAAACGTTCATAAAAGTTTAAAACATGTCAACAGGACCAATCACAAGATACGTGTAGAACAATTATCAAAACTTCACAGGGGAGAACCTCATTAGGTACCCAACTAGGTCAATCCATTATAATACTGGTAGGTCTAATTTTCTCGTTCATTTCTGATTCATATCCAACACTAGGATCTCATTGAATTACATAAGACCATCTATCAATCTTTCTTTCCGTAATTCCCCATCTTTCTTAGAAGTGCGGGATTGCCTAAACCCATGCTCACGGCCCTTTTCTCGTTCTTGCCAATCCATACTTAGTACAAGTCTATAGGCGTAAGAAAATAAATAATTAGGCATATAAGAACTTAATGCGTATACAAGTTGTAAAAATATTTAGAATTAAAGCATGATTCTTTACATATACCAAAAGTCATAGTACGAGTCGGGAGATCACAAAACAAGCCAAATATATCAAATACACGATATAGGCAACTAAGTGCTTCAAAATATAGGAGTATATGCAGGCAAAATACAAAAGACCCCACGGCATGCACCACTTCTACTATCCTTGGCAAGATCAAAAGAAGGAAAGTCATAATCCTAGTTAGGGACAAAACTAAAAGAATCCACGATACCAGGCCACATCATTCGAATAATTATAAATTTCAAATTATATCCAAAATCCTAAATTACTGTCTAAATTCTTAACTTAAAACTTCCAATCAATGCAAGCTTTCCTCACTAAATTCAAGGTGACAATTCCTATACAGACTAGAGTAATAAGTCAAATTAAAAGGGAATGCAAAAGATGTCTCATTTTCAACTCAAAATGAAGTCCAAAATTATTCAAATGATTCAACTTTTCTGCTGAAATTCGGAAAACAAAATAGTGGAAGAAACAAGGTGTCCAACCCTTAAACTCATCAGAAGGCCATTTAAAATTCAAAATCTTGATTCACCTCCAACACAACTCGAAAATTAAAGTCTTATAGTGTTGTGTGAGCAAAATGGTGCAACAACATCAAGAAACTTTTGAAATCAATGTTGCTTCAAGTCCTCAACTCAAGAACAACTTAAAGAGATGGAATCACCTTTAGAGTAGAGTCCGCAAGGCATTAAATTATAAATGTATAAGGATTTAACTCCAACAAAAATAAAACACTAGTATTCAACATCTTTCTAATTAAACACAAATACTTCAATATTACTCGTTAAAACATCAAGCACCAAAGTCACATTGCACTTAACACACAATTAAATCCCATAGTCCGGTATCCTAAACATTTAGTCTAAGATACACAATAATAATTTGAAGCCTAAACTCCGAAACCAACTGTAACGCCCCCACTTCTCCCAAGGGCGAACCCAAGGGTATCGGCGGGACGCCTGCCTAACTCTCGCCAGGACTCAATAAAAGACGAACTCAAACTTATGGATAACAATCAACAATAAGAGTCGAAACTACAAAGAAAAGGTCACTTCCTTAATAAGTATTCAATTACTACATTACAAGATACCAAGTACATCACTTTCTCCTAATATACAACTTTCAAAAGTCATCTAATCAATTATATTCAAAATCCTAATCAAAAGTGCATCAAGTCGACTTCTCCATAATTCTTTCGATTTTGGCTCCTGTTAAGGAAAACAAATCTAATGGGATGAGCTAATACTCAGTGAGACCAAGAAAAACATGCAAAACACAAAGTTCAAATAACGATAGCACTTATACGAGAATTAAATCTATAACATTCAAGTAGTTCACAACTAACAATGAAACACGCTTGATAAGGAAACGGAAGCTCTCAGAAGCTATATTCCACGAGCTGACACTCCGTCAACTAGGTAGGTTATAGGTCCGTAGAACCCCACTTACTTCGCACTCCCGATGACCGTTACACCCCCTGTTCCGGGCCCGCACATCTTTTAGATAAGGCGATACTAATCGAGTATGCCAAGCGAGATCTTTCAAATAGGTCAAGCTTATACAATTTTTTCTCATAACTCACCAGGTTTCACGACCAAACCTATGCCAGCTCGAGTGACAAGGTCGACCGATGAGTTTGAGCGTCTCCCACTATTATCAATATAAGTCGATGAGATTCACTCCAATCGACATTGATTCAAACATAGTATGATTCACTATTGCAACACTTCATTTTATTCACTTAGCAAATTCACTTCATACAATTCAATATATAATTCACCTAAAAGAGAACGAGTGCGGTAAAGTACCCGTTCGACTCGGCACTTTCACAATACTCAATTAATGAGAACATTTATGCACGTAGCAACACTCCATACACTTGACACTCACCAAGTCCAAAAGTGAGTAAGTGAGCAAATAAACCTTTAGTGGTTGGCTCCGAAATTCTTTTTAAGATTCTCTTGAGCGCCTGAAGAAATAACAATTATGTATCACTCACAATTACTTAGAAACCCCTTGCCAAACAAAAAAGAATGTACACTTGTGCAATGCTAAGATAGTATCTTAAAAGAACTTTAATATCTCGAAATTGAGATTCAAAAGTGAGATTTAAATTCACAAGAGAAACTTGCATCCTCTATGAAGATGAGTTTAAAACGGATGATCGATATTGAAAGACAACGAAAATTTCTCAAAAACTCATTTTTCAAGAAATCATGAATTTTCAGCTTTGCGCGATAAATTTGGTAAAATCAGATCTTGAGTTCAGTACATCCAAATATGGAAAAAATTTATTCTATTGGAAACTAGATCCAAAGTACTAAAAGTTCCTAGAAGACACTTTTTCAAGATTCTAAACGAAAAGCACTCATTTTTCAATTCAAAGTTTCAGTTCCAAGAGGACAGTTTTGAACCAGTCTTGGTTTTTCAGCCATTTTTGGAAATTCGGTAAAATTCACAGGAAACGAATCAGTCTTTGAAATTTGTAACACAATAAGAGTTCCAAACAAGATTTCAAACACAATAAATGGAACTAAATTCGGAATTTCGAGCATCAAGATATATTAACCTAAAGTCAGTTAATTTTCACTACTTGAACAGTGAATTTCCAGATTTGAAGAGCTGGCATCATTTAGATATCGAAATGGAATTGAATTTATGCCAAATTTGGTACACTTAAACTATCATATGTGGATTTCCTCCCTCGAAAATTATAGGCAAAAAATCAAACAGGAAGGCAGTTAACAAGACGACTAAATTTCGTGAAATTTTTAAAGTAAATCTGCCAACTCACTCTTTCTTTCTTTCCAAAGATTTTTGTCCAATAAAATCAATCCCAATTCACTCCATTTTGAAACCAAAGTTCCAGAAACATTTGTTAACCAATTGACACAAAAATTTTTGAGGCAAAACATCTCAAAATAGATTTGACTATTCGGCCAACAAGAAAGGGAAAAGCTTCCAGTTTCCTGCTTTGTTGCACTTTTGAAATCAGACCACATCTCACTCAATACAAACTCAAATTGGGAATGGTTGGTGGCGTTGGAAATTAGGTTCAAAATTCTACATTTTATCAGAAAATGTGATTTCCAAAATCAGTTCACAAGTATTAGAAAATTAAGCCACAAGATGCAGCTTATTCATTTCTCTCGGACAGAGAGTCACAACAGGACAGTCAACTTTATTAAATCATTACGGTTCACTCAATTTGAACTAGCAGGTGGTTTTTATACTGTTAGAAATTATTAAATGTCTAGTTTTAAATACCACAAACGGCACTCTATTTCAACTTTTGTACATCAAGTTATGTTAAAAAAAAGAGGTACTGTCCGGACCTCCTGATCACAAATTTCAGATTTCTTCCATTTTCGAAAACTCTAGTTTTGTGCAACCAAATGAAATAATTTTCCCAAGGCACTTTGTAAGGATCGAAAACAACCTAAGAGGGGGGTGAATTAGGTTGATTAAAAACCTAATCAAGTTATGGACACTTTTTAGTTCAATATGAAATTTACTCTCTTTTCTAGATGACTAAACAATGGAGCAATTGATGAGAAAGTACAAGTGATTGTGAGTAGAAGAGATAAACAATTTAAAGATCACAAACGTAACAATAACTAAATAAAAAGGAAAGAATTGCAAACCAATTAACTATCCAACTTCTCTTGAACTTGTAGATTAATTCAAACAAACTTCTTCAAATTGATTAATTACAATCACTTTTGTGTATAAAGGAAGGTTCACCTCCTCCTTGCCCCGAACTCCACTCAGTCAAGTTATGAAATTTTACTATCCCTCAGGACAACCCTCACAGAATTACACTCATGAAATATCCACTCACAAAAAAAAAGTTTACAATGAACTTCACACCACTAAGACTAAACATCTTCTTTGAAGAGTATTTTTTCACTAAAATCACTCTAGATCTTTTGTATCTTTAGTGTGCAAAAGTTATTTGAAATATCTGACCAACCACTATTTATATAGGACCAAGAAAGTATCTCATTAATGCTTCCAATTGATAGAAAGTAGCTAAAAAGACAACTAGCCGTTGGAGTATCGGACGTCCGATGCTTGCGTCCGATACTGTTGGGCGTTCGATGCTTGCATCCGACACCAAGTAGTGAGTTTGAAAAATTTTCTTCAATTCTATCGGACGTCCAAACCATGCGTCCGACAGCAGACAATGAGTTAGAAGGAATATCTCAATTCTATCCGATATTCGGTATTATTTTTGTGAGCGTCCGACAGTTTTGTCGAATTTGAACGATCCTATCGAATGTCCGATACTTGCGTCCGAAAGAGGTCAGTGAGTTTGGTGGAATGTCTTAATTCTTTCGGACGTCCGGTGATGGAGTTCTTCATGTGTCCGAAGTTGCGCAATAAGTATCGGACGTCCGATCCTGACTTTACAAGCGTCCGACAGCTTTCAGCAGCCTTTGTCCGTTTCAACTGCACTTGATCTTTGAATGTAATTTGCTTCATAACTGAAAGTATTTCTTGAAAAGATATTAGTATTATCCATTATTTTGTTAATATCAAAAGTTAGGGACCAAGGTCAACATTCTCTCTCTTTTTGAAGATGACAAAACAATGGATGGAAAAAAGAAAAAGATTGAGCATATGAACATAAGCTCCCCCTCACTCATTGAAGATTGAGCATATGAGCATAAGTCCCCCCTCACTCATTGCATCCAAACTTTTAATCTCAGAATAACTCTCCCTTTCATATAGCATCAATTACTCCCCTTTTTTGTCATCATAAGATGAGAGTAAAAATCTCATACCGTAATCCAGCAACAATAACAGAGAATCCAATATTTCAAACGAAAATAGAGAAATGATATCATAATTCAGCAATCACTAACATACCAACATATCATAGAGATTGATACCAAAAGAAGTACCAACATATCACAGAGAATTTAACAAAGTAAATCATCATTAGATTAGAATTATTCTTTTCTCTCCTTTTTTGACATCATACAAATTCAGTAATATTCAAAAAATCAAGGAAAACTTAGTTCAAAACATCAGAAACATCAAAAGAGAATTAAAAAAATGCATTATGAACAAGAATCTCACCAATCTTATCAATATCTCCTATTTGTTAGAGTTAGTATCATGTCTAACTATCCACATGTATTTCATGCCTCTTCTCATATTCTTTCTCATATAACAATCACTTTTCATGTGACCTTTTTGACAACAAAAATTACACATAACCAAAGGATTATTTACATGAACAGGTTTAACAAATCTAACTTGTCTTCTTTTGTAAATAGCAAATTCATTTGCACCAAAATTCAACTTCTTCTCATGAGTGTCAATATGAGCCTTTGATTTATTACCTTGAAAACAGTCTTATTTTTTATATTGGAGCAATTCATTTAAATTATCCATTCTACTTTTCAAATCACCTTGTTCCTTTTTGAATATTTCACAAAGTTTTATTTTTCTATCAAGTTTATTTTGTAAATCAATCTCATTCTTTTTTAAAAAATCATTTTCAATTTTCAACTTTTTATTTTCTTGAAAAAGACGTGTATTGTCTTGAAGAAAAAAATTAATTTTATGTTTTAATTCCCTGTTTCTAACATAAGATTCTTTTAAACTATCATACAATTTTATAATGAAAGATTCAAGATCATCATTAGTTTCATCATCACTATCAGATTGAGAGTTACAAGTTGTTATCTCATCATCTTCAATGGCCATGAAAGACAATTGAGCAGATTTTTCTTCCTCTTCAATTTCACCATCGGAGTTACATTCATTCCATGTGAATTGAAAGTTGTTGAATCTTGATTTTCTTTCAGCTTTCCTCTTTTTCATTGGACACTCACTCATGTAGTGTCCAAGTTGGCCGCATTCATAGCATTTGTCACTTTATTTTTTGTTAGTCTCATACTTTTCCTTGTTTTTTGCATTACTGAATTGATTAGAATCTGAATAGTTAGACCCTCCTCTTCTACATCTTGTTTTGTTGATGATCTTCTTGAAACTTCTTGTGAAGAGAGCAAGATCACTGTCATCAACTTCCACATTTTCTCCATCCAAGGAAACTGAATCATCTTCATCTTGAGATGCTTTTAGAATAATGCTCCTTCTTACCTTTGCATCTTCTCCCTCTTGTACCTTAGTCTTAAGTTTCAACTCATAAGAGGTAAGAGAATTAATAAGTGATTCAATAGGTATAGTATTCAAATCTTTAGCCTCTTCAACAGAAGTCACTTTACTGTCCCAAATTTTGGACAAGGCATTCAGAATTTTTCTATTTTTCTCACCTAGAGAGTATTCTTTTTCCAACACTTCTAAATTCTTAATGAAATCATTGAATCTACAATACATTTGATCAATATTTTTTCATGTGATTCCATCTTAAACGACTCATATTTAGTAATTAAGATAGATTTCTTTTGTTCTCTAACATTCTCACTACTTTCATGAATTTCTTTCAATTTGTCCCAAATTTCTTTAGCTGACTTGCAACCCTTGACTCTAATAGATTCATTTGAATTTAAAACACAATATAACACATTCATGGCTGTTGCATTAAAGTGAGATGAGCTCTATCCATAGCAGTCAGTTCACTTCTTATTTTTGCTCTAGATCTATGAGTATTTTCATCTATAAGAGATGTATCATTTGGACCTTCATTAACAATAAATCACAATTCAATATCAATTGATTGCAAGAAAATAATCATTCTTTCTTTCAAACTCACATAATTTGACCCATTAAACATTGGAGGTCTAATCACAGATTGTCCTTAAAAAAATATGACATTGTTGGTTGTCATCTTTACTCCTAAGACGATTGAACTTAATCTCCAGGAGATCAAACTCTGATACCAATTGTAAGGATCGAAAACAACCTAAGAGGGGGGTGAATTAGATTGATTAAAAATCTAATCAAGTTATGGGCACTTTTTAGCTCAATATGAAATTTATCCTCTTTTCTAGATGACCACACAATGGAGCAGTTCATAAGAAAGAACAAGTGCTTGTGAGTAGAAGAGATAAACAATTTAAAGATCACAAACGTAATAATAAGTAAATAAAAAGGAAAGAATTGTAAACCAATTAACTATCCAACTCTTCTTGAATTTGTAGATTAATTCAAACAAGTTTCTTCAAATTGATGAATTACAATCATTCTTGTGTACAAAAGAAGGTTCACCTCCTCCTTGCCCTGAACTCCACTCGGTCAAATTAGGAAGTTTTACTATCCCTCAGGATAACCCTCACAGAGTTATACTCATGAAGTATTTATTCATAAATGAAAAGTTTACAATGAATCTCACACCACTAAAACTAAAAATCTTCTTTGAAGAGTATTTTCTCACTAAAATCACTCTAGATCTTTTGTATCTTTAGTGTGCAAAAGTTATTTGAAGTATCTGACCAACCACTATTTATATAGGACCAAGAAAGTGTCTCATTAATGCTTCCAACGGATAGAAAGTAGTTGAAGAGTAAACTAGCCGTTGGAGTATCGGACGTCCGATGCTTGCGTCCGACAGCAGGCAGTAAGTTTGAAAATTTTTTTTCAATCCTATCGGACGTCCGAACCATGCGTCCGACAGCAGGCAATGAGTTATAAGGAATATCTCAATTCTATCCGATGTCCGGTATTGTCTTTGTGAGCATCCGACAATTTCGTCGAGTTTGAACGATCCTATCGGACGTCCGATGCTTGTGTCCGAAAGAGGTCAGTGAGTTAGGTGGAATGTCTTAATTCTTTCGGACGTCCGGTGATGGAGTTCTTCATACGTCCGAAGTTGCGCAATGAGTATCAGACGTCCGATCCTGATTTCACAAGCGTCCGACAGCTTTCAACAGCCTTTGTCCCTTTCAATTGCACTTGATCTTTGAATCTGATTTGCTTTATAACTGAAAGTATTTTTTGAAGAGATATTAGTATTATCCATTATTTTGTAAACATCAAAAACTAGGGACCAAGGTCAACACACTTTGTACACCAAATATACAACATATATCCATCCATTTCATAGTCAAATAACCAACAAAAATTCGAAATACAAGCAAGATAACCACAGGACAGTTTCGGCCAACTCACATCTCACACCTCTTCCAACTTTCTCTCCATATTCTAACTATAAATCTCTTATATAACACATAAACACAACAATCAAGCATTTTAATCCTCAAATCAGTTACCTATAACCCACCTCAAGACCGCTAGCCTAGAGATTAAAACAAGAATTGACATTCCTCAAATCCTCTAATTTATTTCTTGCTTAGGGTTGTAAACCCATGCAAATTAAGTTTCATTCTTGAAGAAATTAGAAAGATTGAAGAAGGTAAAAAGTTATCTCTTAAACCTTAGATGATACCAGAATTTTTTTCACCACAAAACTGCCAAGAAATTCCACAAGATAATGTCTTTCTCCAAACTAGAACTAATCTCCAAGTAGTATGTGATTTGGGTGAAAATTTGTGAGGGAAGTAAAACAAGATTTGGAGTAAGATGAAGAAACTTTCTTTCTTCCTTTTCCTTTGCTGTTTCGGCCGACCAAAGAGAGGAGAGAGTGAGTGGTTTGAGTTGTGTGAATTTTGTCTTGGAAGCTTGAAGAAATTGTGGCCAAAAACTTTGAAAAAGTCAACTTTAAATAGGGTTCGGATGGTGTCCCGTACTACCACTTTTCTCTCTTGTTTGTTTCACTTGTAAACAAACCTTCACCTGTAATTCATTTAACAATGTATTTACTCACTCTTATGAGTCTAGTATAACTTTCTCAAATCTCCAATTAATCGTTCCTATGCGCAATACACGAACTTTCTACTCGCACGCGAAAAGGTGAAATTTTTGAACTCACTCACCTCTAATCAGTCAATTAACTTTTCTTAGTCTACTATTGATCATTCTTAATTTTTCAAGATAATTGTACTCTTGGATCAAATATTATCTCGAAAAATATGTATTCGCAATTTCTCGTTAAACGAGCCACAGAAAAATAAAATTTACTAGCGGGACGTTTTAAAAATATAAGTGAGACATTGTTCCATGCAAATGGATTTAAAATGGTTGAAATAAATTATTCGAAAAAAACGGGTGAATAATTATTTCAATAAGCCAAAAAAATAAGATAAAAAAAGAAAATTTTCGGGTGCTCACATCCTTCTCCTCTTAAAGAAATTTCATTCTCGAAATTATACCTTGATTCAGAAATAACTCTGGATACTTCTTTCGATTTTTCTCTTCATTTATCTCAACTATAAAGACTCTTCAGATCCTGGTACACCTTATTACCTCTAGGGTGCAGCGTATGCTCAGAACGGTGAGCTTCTTCTGACCCAAAATTCATACTTGTGGAACTTAGCAAAAGTCAATACTCTCTCAAGATTTGCAATTGTTCTTGATTCTCTCGAGACATAGAATATACCAATATATCATCTGTGAACACCACCACAATTTAATCCAAATAGAGCTTAAAACTTAGTATATCAAGTTTATGAAAACTGTCGATGCATTAGTCAACTCCAAAGGCATGACTACAAACTCAAAATAGCCACGTCTTGAAGCAAAAGCAATCTTAGGTCTAACTCTTTCTAAGATCCTTAACTAATAATAGTTTTGCCCCAGATCCAACTTAGAAAACACCCTGACTCGTTATAATTAGTCAAACAATTCATCTATGTGAGGCAAAAGGGTATTTATTCTTAATGATCCCCTCATTCAAGTCTCGAAAGTCCATGCATAGTTTTAAACTTCCATTTTTTTTTAAACAAAGAGCATAGGCACCCTCCACGGAATTCACTCTCCCTAATGAATCCTCTTTCAAATAAAGTATACGTTGCTCTCCTAATAGATCTTTCACCACTGGTACATTTTTCAATTTCATCTTATCCCTAGATGTATTTATAAGAAAAGATAAATATGCTCATGCTTCCGTATGTATAGATTTTCTGGTTTGGATTCCTGATACAAGAGCAGACGATGCCAGCTTACTTTTCACATCTATCTAGCCAATCCATTCCTAATATCACATCATACCCCTTATTTACTAGGTCCACTAGATCTGCAAAAAATTCACTGTTTCCATAATTTGCACTAACAATTAGACACCGATTCCCCCGTAAAATTCCTAACTTCCAAGTCATAGGGTAAGCGATCACACTTTATCTATACCATTCATGAAACTACGGTTTACACAAGAATAGTTAGCTTCAAGGTCAAATAAAACTCTAGTTAAACGATTCAATTTTGTAGTTCAAAACTTGAATAGAAGGATATATTTTCAACAGAAGACTAGCCTTACCAAATTTTTTGGACTCAATTTGTCCAAAACCATTTACTGGCATTCGATTTTCAAAATCAACAATTTTAGTAATGACTGGGTTTCTTTTTCCCCAAACGATCAACCAAATTTTTGTCCAAATCAAGTCAATCATAACATGCGAGATATAATCGAGAGTTTTAATGTATTTTGGATATGTATGTGATAGAATGCGATTCAAAATTTCAAAATTAGGGTTAAAGATACAAACTTTTCTTCATGGTCCGAAACTAAATTTTCTTAGTAAGAAATTTCAAATAATGTTTTTGCCACAATTATCAATACATATTTCGAATTCCTCAAATACATTTAAGAAGATTAACCATGCGATTCAACGCGTGGATATTAAAATACACATTAAAGTACATATATAATATAATATCATATACATGGAGGGTGTTTCAAAAATTCCCTCAAAGTCTCGAGTTAAGAGTTGGGTTTGAGTAAAACGTATATTTTGGAAAATACTTTTAAGAAAGATAAACATGCAAGTTCATATATGCATAAACTTCGATCCAACACCTTTACCACCCTTCACATCTAATCCAAGAACTAACTCTAATGGTAGATAAAACTTGATCATCTTTACTCTCTAATTCACAACAAATTTTCATTCTTATACCTTACAAAAGATCCGAACCTAATCGCTGCCTAATTTTCGATTCTCATACGAGTTCAAAACGTATGTACATATATATAAATATTTGTGAAAAAAGGACAACAGGTAAGTGGATATATATATAGTAATAGTTGAGCAGAATCTGAAAATACTTTTATTCAGTTAAAACAAATAGGAATTGAGTTGAAGTCACCTCATGAATAACCAATGCAATACTTTGGGAGTTCAAACGTTCATAAAAGTTTAAAACATGTCCACAAGACCAATCACAAGATATGTGTAGAACAATTATCAAAACTTCACGGGGGAGAACCTCATTAGGTACCCAACTAGGTCAATCCATTATAATACTAGTAGGTCTAATTTTCTCGTTCATTTCCGATTCATATCCAACACTAGGATCCCATTGAATTACATAAGACTATCCATCAATCTTTCTTTCCATGATTCCTTGTCTTTCTCAGAAGTGCGGGGTTGCCTAAACCCATGCTCACGGCCCTTTTCTCGTCCTCGCCGATCCATACTTAGTACAAGTCTATAGGCGTAAGAAAATGAATAATTAGGCATATAAGAACTTAATGCGTATACAAATTACAAAAATATTTAGAATTAAAGCATGATTCTTTACATATACCAAAAGTCATAGTACGAGTCGGGAGATCACAAAACAAGCCAAATATATCAAATACACGATATAGGCAACTAAGTGCTTCAAAATATAGGAGTACATGCAGGCAAAATACAAAAGACCCCACGGCATGCACCACTCCTACTATCCTTGGCAAGATCAAAAGAAGGAAAATCATAATCCTAGTTAGGGACAAAACTAAAAGAATCCACGATACCAGGCCACATCATTCGAATAATTATAAATTTCAAATTCCATCCAAAATCCTAAACCACTTTCTAAATTCTTAGCCTAAAACTTCTAATGAATTCAAGCTTTCCTCACTAAATTCAAGGTAAAAGTTCCTATACAGGCTAAGGTAATAAGTCAAATCAAAAGGGAATGCAAAAGATATCTCATTTTCAAACTCAAAGTGAATTCCAAAATTGTTTATATGATTCAACTTTTTTGCCGAAATTCGGCAAATAAAATAGTGGAAGAAGCAAAGTGTCCAATCCTTAAACTCATCAGAAGGCCATTTAAAATTCATAATCTTGACTCACCTCCAACACAACTCGAACATTAAAGTCTTATAGTGTTGTGTGAACAAAATAGTGCCCCAACATCAAGAAACTTTTGAAATCAAGGTTGCTTCAAGTCTTCAACTCTAGAACAATTTAAAGAGATGGAATCACCTGTAGTGTAAAGTTCGTACGACATTAAATTATGAACGTATAAGGATTTAACTCCAACAAAAATAAAACACTAGTATTCAACATCCTTCTAATTAAACACAAACACTTCAATATTACTTATTAAAACATCAAGCACCAAAATCACATTGCACTAAACACACAATTAAATCCCACAGTCTGGTATCCTAAACATTTAGCCAAAGATACACTACAAAAATCTTAAAACCTAAGCTCTGAAACCAACTGTGATGCCCCCACTTCTCCCAAGGGCGAACCCAAGGGTATCGGCAGGATGCCTGCCTAACTCTCGCCAGAACTCACTACAAGAGAAACTCAAACATACAATAAGATTCGAAACTACAAAGAAAAGGTCGCTTCCTTAATAAGTATTTAATTACTACATTACAAGATACCAAGTACATCACTTTCCCCAAATATACAACTTTCAAAAGTCATCTAATCAATTACATTCAAAACCCTAATCACAAGTGTATCAAGTCGAATTCTCCACAATTCTTTCCATTTCGGCTCCTGTTAAGGAAAACAAATATAATGGGATGAGCTTATGCTCAGTGAAGTCAAGAAAAACCGGCAAAACACATAATTCAAATAACAATAGCACTTATACAAGAATTAAAGCTATAACATTCAAGCAGTTCACAACTAACAATAAAACATACTTGATAAGGATACGGAAACTCTCAGGAGTTATATTTCACATGCTCTGCCACTGCTCGATCCAATACTTTCACGAGCTGACACTCCGTCAAGCGGGTAGGTTATAGGTCCGTAGAACCCCACTTACTTTGCACTCCCGATTACCATACACCCCCTGCTCCGGGCCTACACTTCTTTTATATAAGGCGATACTACTCGAGTATGTCAAGCGAAATCTCTCAAATAGATCAAATTTATAGAATTTTTTCCCATGGCTCACCAAACTTCATGACCAAGACCATGTCGGCTCGAATCGCAAGGTCGACCGATGAGTTTGGGCGTCCCCCATTATTATCAATATAAGTCGATGAGATTCACTCCAATCGACATTGATTCAAACATAGTATGATTCACTATTGCAACACTTCACTTTATTCACTTAGCAAATTCACTTCATACAATTCAATATATAATTCACTTAAAAGAGAACGAGTGCGGTAAATTACACACTCGACTCGACACTTTCACAATACTTAATTAATGAGAACATTTAAGCACGTGCAACACTCCATACACTTGACACTCACCAAGTCAAAAAGTGAGTAAGTGAGCAAATAAGCCTTTAGTGGTCGGCTCCGAGATTCTTTTCAAGATTCTTTTGAGCGCCTGAAGAAATAACAATTATCTATCACTCATAAATACTTACAAACTCCTTGTCAAACAAGGAAGAATGTACACTTGCGCAATACTAAGACAATGTCTTAAAAGAATTTTAATATCTCAAAAATCGAGATTCAAAAGTGAGGATTTAAATTCACAAGAGAAACTTGCATCCTCCATGAAGATGAGTTTAAAACGGATGATCGATATCGAAAGACAACGAAAAGTTCTCAAAAATTCATTTTCCAAGAAATTATGAATTTTCAACTTTGCGTGATAAATTTGGTAAAATCAGATCTTGAGTTCGGTACGTCCAAATGTGGAAAAACTTTATTTCGCTGGAAACTAGATCCAAAGTACTAAGAGTTCCTAGAAGACACTTTTCCAAGATTCTAAACGAAAAACACTCATTTTTCAACTCAAAGTTTCAGTTCCAAGAGGACAGGTTTGAACCGGTCTTGGTTTTTCAGCCATTTTTGGAAATTCGTCAAAATTCACAGAAAATGAATCAGTCTTTAAAATTCATAACACAATAAGAGTTCCAATTAAGGTTTCAATTACAATAAACAGAAATAAATTCGGAGTTTTGATCATCAAGATATAATAGCCTAAAATCGGTTAATTTTCACTACTTGAACAGTGAATTTCCAAATTTGAAGAGCAATGTTTGAGGCATCATTTGGACATTGAAATGGTATTGAATTTACACCAAATTTGGTACAATTAAACTTCTATATGTCGACTTCCTCCCTATCAAATTATTGGCAAAAACTCAAACGGGAAGGCAGTTAACAAAACGACTAAAGTTTGTGAAATTTTCAAAGCAAATCTGCCAACTCACTCTTTCTTTCTTTCCAAAGGTTTTTGTCCAATGAAATCAATCCCAAATCACTCCATTTTTGAAACCAAGGTTCTAGAAACATTTGATAAGCAATTGACACAAAAAATTTTGAGGCAAAACATCCCAAAACAGATTTGACCATTCGGCCAATAATAAAGGGAAAAGCTTCCAGTTTCCTGCTTTGTTGCACTTTCGAAATTAGACCACATCTCACTCAATACAAACTCAAATTGGGAATGGTTCATGACGTTGGAAACTAGGTTCAAAAGCTACATTTCATCAGAAAGGTTCATTTCAAAATCAGTTCACCAATGAGCCTGGAGCGACTACTAAGGAGAACTGGAGTAGGATTCCTTTTTCCAGTTACTCTTAAGGTTGAATTACCTATGTTCTTTGGGGATAATCTCAGGGAATGAGTCAGAAAATGCCATAAATTATTCTTGTTTTACAAATTTTTTTGATGAAAATAGAATGAATGTGATTGGAATGTATCATGAGGGAATAACAGATAACTAGTTTCTGGGGGTCAAGATTGAAAAACCTAGCTAGTTTGTCTTGGAAGGAATTAAAGAACTATCGTGCACACATTTGTTGACAGAGGAAATTTGGAAAAATTCAATAAGTCGCAATAGATTGGTAATTTAGAAGAATAGCAAGAGAAGTTTGAACAGTTGAAAACTTCGATGCTCCGCAGGAGTAATAAGACTTAGTGAACGATATTCTGTCTCCAGTTTCTTTAGCGGGCTTAGAGAAGAAATTAGGCACGGTCAAGATGTTCAAACCTGAGATTTTAATAGAAGCATTTGACGTAGACAGATTAGACAAGGGGGTAGGCAGAATGTGGACTCCAGATTTGAATTATATAAAATCAAAATTGGCTATGGTATTGGAACTAATAGCTATTGGCTCCCTCATTATCGAGTTGAAAAAGGAGCTTCTACTAATCAGGATTCTAGTCCTAACATCATATAGAAAATTTCACCATCCAATACCAGAGGAATAATAATTTTTGTTTCAAGTGTGCGAACAAATTTGGAGCAGGACATCAAAGTAAAATGAAGCAGCTGCATCTGATGGCAGAAGACCAAGAGGAGGAAATTGAGTTTGCAGATGTCCAAGGGAAGCAAGATGAGGTAACCAGTAATATTGGGGTTGTGGTAGACATGTCATTTCATACTTTGTCTTCTGGGCTCAAAAGAAAGACCATTACTCTACAACAGGTTATAAGAAGTGTAGTAGTGAACGTATTGGTGGACACTGGAAGTTCTGATAGCTTTATCAATCACAGCTTAGCAAAAGATTCTGATGACTAAGTTACTAAAAATTTGGTACGTAAGCTAATTGTAGTCGGAGAGTAAGTGCATTCCACATGACAATTTGGGCTTTTATAGGAGTGTTGTGGCACATTAGGTAAATGTTGGAAACAAAATGTAAATATTGGAAGTCTAGGGAGAGGACAGATCCAATCAAAAACAAAGCTTATTCACCATTTTGTTCCCCTGAGCTTTGGATTTGGAGGTACTCATACTTTACCACCTTAAACCTTAAAAATATGCACCTCACACCACCAGAAATCTAGTGAATATTTGAAATCTTACCTTTGTTAATGTTTGAAATCTTAACTTTGCCAAGAAAATTGAGTGTTATGACAATATTGCTCTTTTGTTGATGAAATTATATATAGTTTACTATTAATGCCCTTTTACTGGTGAAGAAAGTGATTTTTTTTTTATTTAATCTCTATTTAGTCTCCTCTAAGTCTAGATGTAATATATATTAGTCCTTATTAAAAATTTAGTTAAGTAATTCATAGTTGACTAATCTGACAAACAAAATATAACAAAAATATTCTTCTAACAATTTACATAAACTAAGAGAATAAAATATTACGCTGTTAAGTAGTAACAAGCTTAATATTATAGCATGATTTCAAAATTTTGCCAACTTTATTTATTGTTATTACTATATTATTTTTTTATTACTACATTATTTATTATTACTATTAGATTTAATGTCCAATAAATTGAAAACAATGTATAAGATAAAAGAACATTAATTCAACATGAATTTGAAAAGACTTTAAGGATATTAAATTGAAAAAGCTTTTTTTGGTTTTATTAATTTGATTTTTTGTATATTAGATACTATAGAGAAGATATAAATTTTTTAGCAACGAAATGGCAATAATGATAAATTATTAATCATTTCAGAAATGAAAGGGCATTAACATCCTTATACTCACTTTTTTCCTTATGACATTAATATTTATATCTTTGACTAGTTTTCAAGGTGCCAAGCATACGATTTTAAGGCTCGTAATAGTAAAGTCAAAAGTGTGCCTACCCCCAAAGTTTAGCAGAGCAGAGTGTGACTGACCTTAGCAACGATGGAGCAAATTGAAAAGCATGTACTTGTTAATGGGGCAATTCACAATAAAGCCTTATATTTATGCGAATACTTGCCTCTAGGATATCACCAACGTTGACTATAAAAGCATCAGGAAGTGGAATAACAGGAACCCAAGCTTCATTTTCCTTGATTTGGAGACCTTGTACATCGTTGATTTGAAGTAAAATGGTGAGGCTAACAGGATCAGAGTGATGGCAGAGGCCTGTGACCAGCTCAGGTTGAGGACATGGAGGATAGTAAGTGAGCCTCATAGATTGCAACCCTTCTTCTAAAAGCACTTCAATTTCTTCATGCTTCATTCCTAATGCTTTTGCTATTAGGTTGAGAATCTTCAAGGCAAGACTTTTGAGCTGTATAGAGTACTCTTGAAGACTTTCCCTATGCAGCAGAACCAAGAACATTTGAAGGAATATAAAGGTAACTAGCATAAATATCGGTTTAGTATCATAACAAAAGAAAAGAAAAGTAAATTTTGCGCACAAACTTCACTGTTAGTTTCATGTTTTGCAGTATTATTGGATTGATTAACATGCAAATAAACCATAAGGAGAACTTAGTATACCTAAGTCTAAGTATAAATTTAGATGTATATTATAATGAACTTAAAATCATAACTGATTTGTTTATCTTCAAATTGCACAGTGAATCAAGATATTTCAATAAATTTGAGCTCATTGTAACCATTTGTCACAGTGAATTGGTGATTTTTTATTGTTCAACTTCATCTTTTATAATATCAGTAACATTTTCATCCTTAGGCCATCCTAAAATATCTTAGGCCATCCTTCTTCTATCTTTCTTCTCTTTAGAAAAAAACTCTCTAAGTAAAACTCTCATTCAACTCTCTCATGAGAGAGACATCAGATTTTTCTAATCTCTCTCCATGTGAGGAGCTCTCTCTATAGTTTCTTTTCATTTATGTGAATAAAATATTTCTTAAGATTTTCTAATGAGAGTTTCTTCTGATAGGGCATAATTTGTTATTAATTTTATGGTTAATTTTCCTCTTTGTCCTTGCCAAATATTGTTTTAATTGTTGATTTTGAAATGAACCTTTAGTAGTCGCTCCAGTAATCCTTGAGTACACGAGTTACGGTCTTCCATGGACTAGTAGATGGCGCCAAACAAGTCAACAATAATCTGAATTCTCCACTCACTCCTCTATCATGAGCATTTATTGGTCCAAGATATTTTGCCATCGCCGCTCTTAACTTATTCTTGTCATGAAATTTAAAATTTTCTGGTATAATAAAGTCAATCTCACTAACTTATTTATACCTCCCACTAATCCAACACTAGGATTCCATTGAATTACATAAGACCATCCATCAATCTTTCTTTCCGTGATCCCTCATCTTTCTCAGGAGTGCGGGGTCGCCAAGCCATACTTAATAGAAGTCTATAGGCGTAAGAAAAGGAATAATTAGGCATATAAGAACTTAATGCGTATATAAGTTGCAAAAATATTTAGAATTAAAATATGATTCTTTACATATACCAAAAGTCATAATACGAGTCAGGAGATCACAAAACAATCCAAATATATCAAATACAGGATATAGGCAACTAAGTGCCTTAAAATATAGGAGTACATGCAGGCAAAATACAAAAGATCCCACGGCATGCACCATCCCTACTATCCTAGGCAAGATCAAAAGAAGGAAAACCATAATCCTAATTAGGGACAAAACTAAAAGAATCCACGATACCAGACCACATCATTCGAATAATTATAAATTCCAAATTCCATCCAAAAGCCTAAACTACTTTCTAAATTCTTAGCCTAAAATTTCAAATGAATACAAGTTTTCCTCACTAAATTCAAGGTGACAGTTCCTATACAGGCTAGGGTAATAAGTCAAATCAAAAGGAAATGCAAAAGATGTCTCATTTTCAAGTTCAAAGTGAAGTCCAAAATTGGTCAAATGATTCAACTTTTCTGCCGGAATTTCGGCAAGCAAAATAGTGGAAGAAGCAAGGTGTCCAACCCTTAAACTCATCAAAAGGCCATTTAAAATACATAATCTTGACTCACCTCCAACACAACTTGAAAATTAAAGTCTTATAGTGTTGTGTGAGCAAAATGGTGCTACAACATCAGGAAACTTTTGAAATCAAGGTTGCTTCAAGTTCTCAACTCAAGAACAACTTAAAGAGATGGAATCACCATTAGAGTAGAGTCCGCAAGACATTAAATCATAAACGTATAAGGATTTAACTCCAACAAAAATAAAACACTAATATTCAACATCCTTCTAATTAAACACAAACACTTCAATATTATTCGTTAAAACATCAAGCACCAAAGTCAAATTGCACTAAACACACAATTAAATCCCATAATCCAATATCCTAAACTTTTAGCCTAAGATACACTACAAAGATCTAAAACCTAAGCTCTGATACCAACTGTGACGCTCCCACTTCTCTCAAGGGCGAACCCAAGGGTATCGGCGGTACGTCTGCCTAACTCTCGCCTGGACTCACTACAAGATGAACTCAAACTTATGGATAACAATCAACAATAAGAGTCGAAACTACAAAGAAAAGGTCGCTTCCTTAATAAGTATTCAATTCCCACATTACAAGATACCAAGTACATCACTTTCCCTAAACATACAACTTTCAAAAGTCATCTAATCAATTACATTCAAAACCCTAATCAAAAGTGCATCAAGTCGTCTTTTCCATAATTCTTTCCATTTCGACCCCTGTTAAGGAAAACAAATCTAATGGGATGAACTAATGCTCAGTGAGGCCAACAAAAACATGCAAAACACATTGTTCAGATAACGATACGACTTTTACGAGAATTAAGCTATAATATTCAAGTAGTTCACAACTAACAATAAAACACACTTGATAAGGATACGGAAGCTCTCATGAGCTATATTCTACTTGCTCTGCCAATGCTCGATCCAATACCTCCACGAGCTGACACTCCGTCAACCGGGTAGGTTATAGGTCCGTAGAACCCCACTTACTTTGTACTCCCGATCACCGTTACACCTCCTACTCCGGGCCCGCACTTTTTTTATATAAGGCGATACTACTCGAGTATACCAAGCGAGATCTCTCAAATAGATCAAACTTATACAATTTTTTTTCATGGCTCACCAAGTTTCACGACCAAGCCTATGCCGGCTCGAGTCGCAAGGTCAGCTGATGAGTTTGGGCGTCCCCCACTATTATCAATATAAGTCGATGAGATTCACTCCAATCGACATTGACTCAAACATAGTATGATTCACTATTGCAACACTTCACTTTATTCACTTAGCAAATTCACTTCATACAATTCAATATATAATTCACTTAAAAGAGAACGAATGCGGTAAAGTATACACTCGACTCAGCACTTTCACAATACTCAATTAATGAGAACATTTAAGCACGTAGCAACACTCCATGAACTTGACACTCACCAAGTCAAAAAGTGAGTAAGTGAGCAAATAAACCTTCAGTGGTCGGCTCCGAGATTCTCTTCAAGATTTTCTTGAGTGCCTGTAGAAATAATAATTATCTATCACTCACAAATACTTACAAACCCCTTGCAAACAAGGAAGAATGTACACTTGCGCAATACTAAGACAATGTCTTAAAAGAACTTTAATATCTCGAAAATCGAGATTTAAAAATGAGGATTTAAATTCAAAAGAGAAACTTGCATCCTCCATGAAGATGAGTTTAAAACGGATGATTGATATCGAAAGACAACGAAAAGTTCTCAAAAACTCATTTTCCAAGAAATCATAAATTTTCAGCTCTGCGCGATAAACATGGTAAAATCAGATCTTGAGTTTGGTACATCCAAATATGGAAAAACTTTATTCCGTTGGAAACTAGATCCAAAGTATTAAAATTTCCTAGAAGACACTTTTCCAAGATTCTAAACAGAAAGCACCATTTTTCAACTCAAAATTTCAATTCCAAGAGGACAGGTTTGAACCAGTCTCGGTTTTTCAGCCATTTTTGGAAATTCGGCAAAATTCACAAAAAACGAATCAGTCTTTGAAATTTGTAACACAATAAGAGTTCCAAACAAGGTTTCAAACACAATAAATGGAACTAAATTCAGAGTTTCGAGCATCAAGATATAATAGTCTAAAGTCGGTTAATTTTCACTACTTGAACAGTGAATTTTCAGATTTGAAGAGCAATGTTTGAGGCATCATTTGGATATCAAAATGGTATTGAATTTATACCAAATTTGGTACACTTAAACTTCCATATTTGGACTTCCTCCCTATCAAATTATAGGGAAAAACTCACACGAGAAGGCAGTTAACCAAATGAGTAAAGTTCATGAAATTTTCAAAGCAAATCTGCCAACCCACTCTTTCTTTCTTTCTTTCCAAAGGTTTTTGTCCAATTAAATCAATCCCAATTCACTTCTGAAACCAAGGTTCCAGAAATATTTGATAAGCAGTTGACACAAAAATTTTCGAGGCAAAACATCCGAAAACAGATTTGACCATTCGGCCAACAAGAATGGGAAAAGCTTCTAGTTTCTTGCTTTGTTGCACTTTCGAAATCAGACCATATCTCACTCAATACAAACTCAAATTGAGAATGGTTGGTGGCATTGGAAACTAAGTTCAAAATTCTACATTTCATCAGAAAGAGTCATTTCTAAAATCAGTTCACAAGCAATAAAAAACTAAGCCACAAGATGCAACTTCTCCATTCCTCTCGGACAGAGAGTCACAACAGAACTGTCAATTTTGTTAAATTACTACGGTTCACTCAGTTCGAACTAGCAGGTGATTTTTATACCGTTAGAAAGCTATAAATGTCTAGTTTCAAATGCCATAAACTGCACTCTATTTCAAATTTTGAACAACAAGTTATGTTCGAAAAAAAAGCTACTGTCCGGACCTCCTGATCACAAATTCCAGATTTCTTCCATTTTTGAAAACTCTAGTTTTGTACAACCAAATGAAATAATTTTCGCAAGGCACTTTGTACAACAAATATACAACATATATCCATCCATTTTGTACTCAAATAACCAACAAAAATTGGAAATGCAAGCAAGATAACCATAGGACAGTTTCGACCAGCTCACATCTCACACCTCTTCCAACTGTCTCTTCGTATTCTAACCATAAATCTCTTATATAACACATAAACAAAACAATCAAACATTTTAATTCTCAAGTCAGCTACCTACAATCCACCTCAAGACCGCTAGCCTAGAGATTAAAACAAGAATTGAAATTCTTCAAGTCCTCTAACTTATTTCTTGCTTAGGGTTGTAAACCCATGCAAACTAAGTTTCATTCTTGAAGAAATTAGAAAGATTGAAAAGGTAAAGAGTTACCTCTTGAACCCTAGATGATACCAGAATTTTTTTCACCACAAAACCTCCAAGAAATTTCGAAAGATGATGCCTTTGTCCAAGTTAGAACTAATCTCCAAGTAGTATGTGATTTGGGTGAAGATTTGTGAGGGAAGTGGAACAAGATTTGGAGCAAGATGAAGAAGCTTTCTTTCTTCCTTTTCCTTTGCTGTTTCGGCCGACCAAAAGGAGGAGAGAGAGAGTGGTTTGAGTTGTGTGAATCTTGTCTTGGAAGCTTGTAGAAATTGTGGCCAAAAACTTTGCAAAAGTCAACTTTAAATAGGGTTCGAACAGTGTCCCATACTACCACTTTTCTCTTTTGTTTGTTTTACTTGGACACTAATCTTCAACTGTAATTCGTTTAACAATATATTTATTCACTCTTATGAGTCTAGTATAACTTTCTCAAATCTCCACTTAATCGTTCCTACGCGCAATATGCGAACTTTCTACTCGCACGTGATAAGGCGAAATTTTTGAACTCACTCACCTTTAATCCCTCAATTAACTTTTCTTAGTCTACTATTGATCATTCTTAATTTTCCAAGATAATTGTACTCTCAGATCGAATATTATCTCGAAAAATATGTATTCGCTATTTCTTGCTAAACGAGCCGCAGAAAAATTAAATTTACTAGCGGGACATTTTAAAAATATAAATGAGACATTGTTCCACTTAAATGGATTTAAAATGGTTAAAAAAAATTATTCGGAGAAAACGAGTGAATAATTATTTAAATAAGCTAGAAAAATAGAAGAAGAAAATTTTCGGGTCCTCACATCCTTCCCCCATTAAAGGAATTTCGTCCTCGAAATTATACCTTGATTCAGAAATAGCTCTGGATACTTCTTTTGATTTTTCTCTCCATTTATCTCAACCATAAAGACTCTTCAGATCTTGGTACACCTTATTACCTCTAAGGTGCAGCGTATGCTTAGAACGGTGAGTTTCTTCTGACCCAAAATTCATACTTGTGGAACTTAGCAAAAGTCAATGCTCTTTCAAGGTTTGCAAAACTATCCTCAAATGTCGTTCTTGATTCTCTCGAGACTTAGAATATACCAATATATCATCTGTGAACACCGCCACAATCTAATCCAAATAGGGCTTAAAACTCAATGTATCAAGTTTGTGAAAACTGCTGGTGCATTAGTCAACTCAAAAGACATGACTACAAACTCAAAATAGCCACGTCTTGAAGCAAAAGCAATCTTAGGCATAACTCTTTCTAAGATCCTTAACTAATAATAGTCTTGCCTCAGATCCAACTTAGAAAACACTCTGGCTCCTTATAATTGGTCAAACAATTCATCTATGTGAGGCAAAAAGGGTATTTATTCTTAATGGTCCCCTTATTCAAGTCTCAAAAGTCCACGCACTTCCATCTTTTTTTTTTCTTAAACAAAGAGCATAGGCACCTTCCACGGAATTCACTCTCCCTAAAGAATCCTCTTTCAAATAAAACGTACATTGCTCTGCTAATGGATCTTTCACCACTGATACATTTTTCAATTTCATCTTATCCCCGGGTGTATTTATAAGAAAAACTAAATATTCTCATGCTTCCGTATGTATAGATTTTCTAGCTTGAATTCCTGATACAAGAGCAAACAATGCCAGCTTACTTTTCACATCTATCTAGCCATCCATTTTTAATATCACATCATACCCCTTATTTGCTAGGTCCACTAGATCTGCCAAAAATTCACTGTTTCCATAATTTGCACTAACAATTAGACACTGATTCCCCCGTAGGAGTCCTAACTTCCAAGGCATAGGGTAAGCGATCACACTTTATCTGTACCATTCATGAAACAAGGGTTTACACAAGAATAGTTAGCTCCAAGGTCAAATACAACTCCAGTTAATTGATTCAATCTTGTAGTTCAAAACTTGAATAGAAGGATATATTTTCAACAGAAAACTAGCCTTACCAAATTTTTCGAACTCAATTTGTCCAAAACTATTTACCGGCATTCGATTTTCAAAATCAAAAATTTTAGTAATGACCGGGTTTCTTTATCCCAAACGACCAATCAAATTTTTGTCCAAATCAAGTCAATCATAACATGCGAGATATAATCGAGGGATTTAATATATTTTGGATATGTATGTGGCAGAATGCGATTCAAAATCTCAAAATTAGAGTTAAAGATACAAACTTTTCTTCATGGTCCGAAACTAAATTTTCTTAGTAAGAAACTTTAAATAATGTTTTTGCCACAATTATCAATACATATTTCAAATTCGTCAAATACATTTAAGAAGATTAACCATGCGACTTAACGCGTGGATATTAAAACACATATTAAAATACATATATAATATAATAACATATACATGAAAGGTGTTTCAAAAATTTCCTCAAAGTCTCGAGTTAAGAACTGCGTTTGAGTAAAACGTATGTTTTGGAAAATGCTTTTAAGAAAGATAAGTAAACATGCAGGTTCATATATGCATAAATTTCGATCCAACACCTTTACCACCCTTCACATCTAATCCAAGAGCTAACTCTAATGATACATAAAGCTCGGTCATCTTTACTCTCTAATTCACAACAAATATTCATTCTTAGTCCATAGAAAAGATCCGAACCTAAACTCTGCCTGATTTTTGATTCTCATACGGCTTCAAAATATATGTACATATATATAAATATTTGTGGAAAAAGGACAACAGGTAAGTGGATATATATATATAGTAATGGTCGAGCAGAATCTGAAAATACTTTTATTCAATTAAAACAAATAGGAATTGAGTTCAAGTCACCTCACGAATAACCAACGCAATACTTTGGGAGTTCAAACGTTCATAAAAGTTTAAAACATGTCCACAAGACCAATCACAAGATACGTGTTGAACAATTATTAAAACTTCACAGGGGAGAACCTCATTAGGTACCCAACTAGGTCAATCCATTATAATACTGGTAGATCTAATCTTTTCATTCATTTCCGATTCATATCCAACACTAGGATCCCATTGAATTACATAAGACCATCCATCAATTTTTCTTTTTGTGATCCCCCATCTTTCTCAGGAGTGCGGGGTCGCCGAGCCATACTTAATATAAGTCTTTAGGCGTAAGAAAAAGAATAATTAGGCATATAAAAACTTAATGCATATATAAGTTGCAAAAATATTTAGAATTAAAGCATGATTCTTTACATTTATCAAAAGTCACAGTACGAGTTAGGAGATCACAAAACAAGCCAAATATATCAAATACAGGATATAGGCAACGAAGTGCCTCAAAATATAGGAGTACATGCAGGCAAAATACAAAAGACCCCACGGCATGCACCACCCCTACTATCCTTGGCATGATCAAAAAAAGGAAAATCATAATCTTAGTTAGGGACAAAATTAAAAGAATCCACGATACCAGGCCACATCATTCGAATAATTATAAATTTCAAATTCCATCCAAAAGCCTAAATTACTTTCTAAATTCTTAGCCTAAAACTTCCAATGAATACAAGTTTTCTTCTCTAAATTTAAGGTGAAAGTTCCTATACAGTCTAGGGTAATAAGTCAAACCAAAAGGGAATGCAAAAGATGTCTCATTTTCAAGTTCAAAGTGAAGTACAAAATTATTCGAATGATTCAACTTTTCTGCCAGAATTTTGGCAAGCAAAATAGTGGAAGAAGCAAGGTATCCAACCCCTAAACTCATCAGAAGGTCATTTAAATTTCATAATCTTGACTCACCTCCAACACAACTTGAAGATTAAAGTCTTATAGTGTTGTGTGAGCAAAATGGTGCTACGACATCAAGAAATTTTTGAAATCAAGATTGTTTCAAGTCCTCAATTCAAGAACAACTTAAAGAGATGGAATCACCTTTAGAGTAGAGTCCGCAAGACATAAAATCATAAACGTATAAGTATTTATGTGACAGCCCCACCTCCCCCTAAGACGAACTAAAGGGTTTGGCTGACCGCCTGCCCAACTCTCGCCGGGACTACGGATCTGGAACAGACATAAACCCTTCCAAATGCTCAAAAGAACTTCAAAAAAATAACATTCAGAACCAAATGAGCCAAAGTAAAAGATACAATCAATCTTTGGTACAGCGTTCCCACGAAAATCAAAACGAAATGGAAGAGCCGCTGCTACGTCACAATCCATCCCCGTACCAGTACACTTTGTTTAACATGAGAGAATATACATGCCCAAATATATGTCACATGAACATGAGGAAACACTTCAAAATATACATAGCAGTAAGTTTACAAACCAAAAGGAAACATTGTATTAAGATACATTTAGGGTTTCTAACTTCCATAGAGCTATACAAAAGGGTGTTTATACAAGCTCAATTCATTCTTCAAAATGATCATTGGTCCAAAAGATGGTTCCCTGTAAAGAAAACAAGGATAACGGGACGGGGTGAGTTAAAAGCTCAATGAGGTACCCAAAGTATAAACGGTAGGAACAGTAGAACTCATGAAAATCACTTTTAAGGCACATATTCACATCAAATACAAGAGATGAAAGAACACCACAATGTAAAGGATACAGGTGGCTCTCAGGAGCCAAATCCCCGTTGCAATACTTGATCCAGTCTCGTTGACCCTCCGTCAAGTAAAACAAGCCAAAGGACATGAGTAAAATATTTGGAAAACTCATGCTCGCTCGTAAAACTTTGAAATATCCATTTGAGTCGAAGAAATGAAGAAAACGTATTTCTATTAGTCGTAAATTTTATTTTTTCCCGAGTGTACAAGTTTCGGCCAGATTCGACCTCATATACCTCGATAAAAGAGGACGCAAATATCTTAGATGGTTCATATGGTATTTGCTCTCAAATCGTTACCTAATCCTCGAGTGTAAATTTGGGCAGCACGCCCTTTGTATTTACCTATTTTTCAGCCACTTATGGCTTCATTATTTTCCTCAATCAATCCCAAAGTCATACACAATATAAATTCATCACAACAGCCGTTCAATAGGCTCAAAGTCATCCAAGTACAAGATTTAGCTAGGAAAATGACCGGAAATAAGCTTTAAGCTAAGGAACCAAAAAGGCAGATTCACCGCTACTTAGCGTATCGGACATAACCGAAACTACGCTTATTGGATTGAAGTACAAGTTATACCGTTTCGAAGCTAAGACAGAGGGCTATAACTTTGATGAAGACTACTTAGTCCAGTTCTCATCCTAACTAGGTCAAAGTTACCAAAACAACCCCAGATTTTCCAGTTCGAAGCTCACTGTGAAATTCAACTAGCAGTCCTGATTCATTCAATCATATCTCAGCACACACAACTCCGATTCAGGTAATTCCAAAGCCATTTGAAATCTAAGATACAAGTTATAATTCTTAAGAAGACATTGACAACCAAATCAGTAGTATTCCCGGTCAAACTAACCAATTACAGAAGCTGATTATCAGTTTCGGACAGAAACAGGGCAGTAGGGGTATTTTGGTCTTTTCACAGCTACGTTGCTCCGATTGGCTGAAATTTTGCAGGCAACTATAAAATATCATTCTCTACAACTTTCATGTTTTGTACTAAGGCCAATTCGGCCTCTAACTAGGGGTAACAGTACCGGGCAGAATAGGGGAAATTGAAACCCTAATCTGGAATTTTCCGCACAACATGGAAATTTTCGCAATTAACTACAATTTACGCACTATGGCTTCATTCTAGACTATCCCAAGCCATCATCCATAGCCACACCATACTAAACATATAAAAACAGAAAAAATCAAGAATAAATATAAAATTCACCAATCTCTACCAAAAGTCAAGAATTCTTCCACAAAATCACTTATTCAACTACTATCAATCACTAATTGAACATTATCAAGATCAAAGGAAAGATTCCTTAACCACTCACCTTGTAAACTCAAGAAAGGAAGCAACTTAGCACCTTTGCTCCTCAAACCACTTCACCACTCACCTTAATCCTACCAAGGGAAAGGTTTTTATGGAGCAAATCAAAGTTTTAACGGTTGGTTTGTGAGATCAAGGCAAGAAATTGAAGAAAGAAGTTGGAAGTTTTCTCTTCTTTTTCCTCCAAGAAAGTCGGCCAAGAGAGGGAGAAATAAGATGATTTTTTGGTCAATTTTTGGTTAATTAGTAAAGGTAAGTAAGATGTCAAAGTCAAGAATTAATCACAAGGTGACACTTGTCACCCTTATTTAATGCAACTCTATCCTTTTGTCTCTCCAATGATAATCCATCTAGGTAACTTCTAATTATCTCTTAACACCTAATAAATTAAACTCGGTATACACAACTTAACCTAATTGGCCGAATTTTATCGAACTTACCGCACTAGTGGGTCCCACATCCGGTATACGCTCTTAATTTCTCAAAAACTAACTAATACTAGGAAAATAATTTTAGAACTATATTTACTCATAAAAATTATCTAGAAAATTTTCCTAATAAAGAAAATATAGAAAAGGCATGCAATTAAATAAAATAAAGTCTAGAAAATAAGAAAATCCACGGGTTCTCACACTTTAATTCCAACAAAAATAAAACACTAGTATTCAACATCCTTCTAATTAAACACAAACACTTCAATATTACTCGTTGAAATATCAAGCACCAAAGTCACATTGCACTTAACACACAATTAAATCCCACAGTTCGGTATCCTAAACTTTTAGTCTAAGATACACTACAAAGATTTGAAACCTAAACTCTGATACCAACTATGATGCCCCCACTTCTCCCAAGGGCGAATCCAAGAGTATCGGCGGGACGTCTGCCTAACTCTCGTCAGGACTCACTACAAGACGAACTCAAACTTATGGATAACAATCAACAATAAGAGTCAAAACTACAAATAAAAGGTCGCTTCCTTAATAAGTATTCAATTCCTACATTACAAGATACCAAGTACATCATTTTCCCCAAATATACAGCTTTCAAAAGTCATCTAATTAATTACATTCAAAACCCTAATCAAAAGTGCATCAAGTCGGCTTCTCCATAATTCTTTCCATTTTAGCTCCTGTTAAGGAAAACAAATCTAATGGGATGAGCTAATGCTCAGTGAGGCCAAGAAAAACATGCAAAACACATAGTTCAAATAACGATTGCACTTATACGAGAATTAAAGCTATAACATTCAAGTAGTTCACAACTAACAATAAAACATACTTGATAAGGATACATAATCTCTCAGGAACTATATTCTACTTGCTCTGCCAATGCTCGATCTAGTACCTCCACGAGCTGATACTCTGTCAACCGGGTAGGTTATAGGTCCGTAGAACCCCACTTACTTCGCACTCCCGATCACCGTTACACCCCTTGCTCCGGGTCCGTACTTCTTTTATATAAGGCGATACTACTCGAGTATGTCAAGTGAGATCTCTCAAATAGATCAAGTTTATACAATTTTTTCTCATGGCTCATCAAGATTCACGACCAACTCCATGCCGGTTTGAGTCGCAAGGTCGGCCGATGAGTTTGGGCGTCCCCCACTATTATCAATATAAGTTGATAAGATTCACTCCAATCGATATTCATTCAAACATAGCTTCATTCACTATTGCAACACTTCATTTTATTCACTTAACAAATTCACTTCGTACAATTCAATATATAATTCACTTAAAAGAGAATGAGTGTGGTAAAGTACACACTTAATTCGGCACTTTCACAATACTCAATTAATGAGAACATTTAAGCACGTAGCAACACTCCATACACTTGACACTCACCAAGTCAAAAAGTGAGTAAGTGAGCAAATAAGCCTTTAGTGGTCGGCTCCGAGATTCTATCACTCACAAATAACAATTATCTATCACTCACAAATACTTACAAATCCCTTGCCAGACAAGGAAGAATGTACACTTGCGCAATACTAAGACAATGTCTTAAAAAAACTTTAATATCTCGAAAATCGAGATTCAAAAGTGAGGATTTAAATTCACAAGAGAAACTTGCATCCTCCATGAAGATGAGTTTAAAATGGATGATCGATATCGAAAGACAACGAAAAGTTCTCAAAAACTTATTTTCCAAGAAATCATGAATTTTTAGCTCTGCGTGATAAACATGGTAAAATCAGATCTTGAGTTCGGTACATCCAAATATAGAAAAACTTTATTCCGTTGGAAACTAGATACAAAGTGCTAAAAGTTCCTAGAAGACACTTTTCCAAGATTCTAAACGGAAAGCACTCATTTTTCAACTCAAAGTTTTAGTTCCAAGAGGACAGATTTGAACCAGTCTTGGTTTTTCAGCCATTTTTGGAAATTCGGCAAAATTCACAGAAAACGAATCAGTCTTTGAAATTTGTAACACAATAAGAGTTTCAAACAAGGTTTAAACTCAACAAACGAAACTAAATTCAGAGTTTCGAGCATCAAAATATAATAGCCTAAAATCAGTTAATTTTCACTACTTTAACAGTGAATTTCCAGATTTGAAGAGCAATGTTTGAGGCATCATTTGGATATCAAAATGGTATTGAATTTATACCAAATTTGATACATTTAGACTTCCATATTTGGAATTCTCTATCAAGTTATAGGCAAAAACTCACATGGGAAGGCAGTTAACAAAACGACTAAAGTTTGTGAAATTTTCAAAGCAAATCTGCCAACCCACTCTTTCTTTCTTTCCAAAGGTTTTTGTCCAATGAAACCAATCCCAATTCTTTGAAACCAAGGTTCCAGAAACATTTGATAAGCGATTGACAAGCAATTGACACAAAAATTTTCGAGGCAAAACATCCCAAAACAGATTTGACCATTCGGCCAACAAGAAAGGGAAAAGCTTCCAGTTTCCAGCTTTGTTGCACTTTCGAAATCAGACCATATCTCACTCAATACAAACTCAAATTGGGAATGGTTGGTGGCGTTGGAAACTAGGTTCAAAATGCTACATTTCATCAGAAAGAGTCATTTTCAAAATCAGTTCACAAGTAAGAGAAAATTAAGCCACAAAATGCAGCTTTTCCATTCCTCTCGGACAGAGAGTCACAACAGGACAGTCAACTTTGTTAAATCACTACAGTTCACTCAATTCGAACTAGTAGGTGATTTTTATGCCGTTAGAAAGCTATAAATGTCTAATTTCAACTTCCATAAACGGCACTCCATTTCAACTTTTGTACAACAAGTTATGTTCAAACAAAGAGCTACTGTCCGGACCTCCTGATCACAAATTCCAGATTTCTTCCATTTCGAAAACTCTAGTTTGGTGCAACCAAATGAAATAATTTTTGCAAGGCACTTTGTACACCCAATATACAACATATATCCATCCATGTCATAGTCAAATAACCAACAAAAATTCGAAATGCAAGCAAGATAACCACAGGACAGTTTCGGCCAGCTCACATCTCAAACCTCTTCCAACTTTCTCTCCATATTCTAACCATAAATCTCTTATATAACACATAAACACGGCAATCAAGCATTTTAATCCTCAAATCAGCTACCTACAATCCACCTCAAGACCACTAGCCTAGAGATTAAAACAAGAATTGAAATTCCTCAAGTCCTCTAACTTATTTCTTGCTTAGGGTTGTAAACCATGCAAACTAAGCTTCATTCTTGAAGAAATTAGAAAGATTGAAGAAGGTAAAGGGTTACCTCTTAAACCCTAGATGATACCAGAATTTTTTTCACCACAAAACCTCCAAGAAATTCCACAAGATGATGCCTTGCTCCAAGCTAGAACTAATCTCCAAATAGTATGTAATTTGGGTGAAGATTTGTGAGGGAAATGGAACAAGATTTGGAGCAAGATGAAGAAGCTTTCTTCCTTCCTTTTCCTTTGCTGTTTCGGCCGACCAAAGAGAGGAGAGAGTGAGTGGTTTGAGTTGTGTGAAACTTGTCTTGGAAGCTTGAAGAAATTGTGGCCAAAAGCTTTGCAAAAGTCAACTTTGAATAGGGTTCGAATAGTATCCCGTACTACCACTTTTCTCTCTTGTTTGTTTCACTTGTACACTAATCCTCAACTGTAATTCCTTTAACACTGTATTTACTCACTCTTATGAGTCTAGTATAACTTTCTCAAATCTCCACTTAATCGTTCCTAAGCGCAATACGCGAACTTTCTACTCGCACGCGATAAGGCGAAATTTTTGAACTCACCCACCTCTAATCTCTCAATTAACTTTTCTTAGTCTACTGTTGATCATTCTTAATTTTTGAAGATAATTGTATTCTCGGATCGAATATTATATCGAAAAATGTGTATTCGCTATTTCTTGCTAAACGAGCTGCAGAAAAATTAAATTTACTAATGGGACGTTTTAAAAATATAATTGAGACATTATTCCATGTAAATGGATTTAAAATAGTTGAAATAAATTATTCGGAGAAAATGGGTGAATAATTATTTAAATAAGTCAGAAAAATAAGATAAGAATAAGAAAATTTTCAGTCCTCACATAAACAATGTTGGATTAATGAAACATCTGGTGCGAAAAAATATATTTTTTTTGAACTAGGGATTCAGTGGATAGATACAAGAATCAGAGCTTTGAAGTTGAAAAGAACCACAATCATGGATCCCAAGACAAGAAAGCTTGGGGGATCTCTGAAAGTTCCTTTTGTCCAAGAGTTGGCTAAGGAAAATCCCTCTTCTGTTCCAACTCGTTACATACGCCCCGACAAAGACCAATATCCAACCATCTCTAATGGTGGTTCTTTCCACCAAATACCAGTTGTGGATATGCAATGCTTGTTTAGTTCTGCTGTGGAGGTAAGTGATTTGGAGCTTGAGAAGCTGCATTCTGCTTGCAAGGAGTGGGGTTTTTTCAAGGTATATATACAAGGATTGAATGTATGACAAACATATATTTGTGTGACAAGCTATTGTATATTTGAAATAGTTTGATTATACAACTGTTTTACAAAACTAAATTATCAAGTGTTGTTATTTCGATGTTTGAACCATCGATTTTGTGTAAGGTTTGAACCCTAACCAACATGCTAAAAAGGAACTTTAAATTTCCCTTGGTGGCCACTAGACCAAGACTCTATGGTTACCTTTTTCAAGGTTTGAGACCATCCCACAAACCATCTTGAAATGAAATCAAAGTCCTATGAAAAATGAATCCGTTGAATGACTTAATCATCTTTTACCGAATTTTACGAGTGCAAATCAGTTGAAAGTATACATATGCTTATGTGCTGTTCCATCCAGACGCTATTACTTATGAGAATAACTGTCAGCAGCTGATTAATCATGGAGTTAGCTCTTCATTGGTGGAGAAATTGAAATCAGAAGTTCAAGATTTTTTCAATCTGCCGATGGCTGAAAAGAACAAATATGGTCAAGAACCAGGAGATGTAGAAGGATCGACATGGGCAGGCCTTTGTCAAATCAGAGGAGCAAAAGCTTGACTGGGCTGACATGTTATACATGATCACTCAACCAGAAGATTTAAGAAAACCTCATTTATTCCCTAAGCTGCCTCTTCCTCAAAGGTATATGTGACCAACCATGCACAACACACACAAAACGGGGAATTTAAATCAAGTGTTCTATCTTTAGTCTTGTAATTCTTTAACCATGCAGTTTTAGGATAAAAACTATTTTTGACATGAACTAACATACGTAGTATGCTAGAATTTTAGGCAAACCGTACTACTAGTTTCTGAACTTTCTTGAATGAAAAAAAAAAAAAATTGGATGGCCGAAAAGAGACATTCATGAAAATTTAATGGCCACTGATGCACTTTGCCAGATGGTTTTGATTGAAGCAATTTAATGATACCATTTAATTTAACGTTTCCACGTCTATCTAAATTTGAACGCTAATGCATCAGATAGGTGAGATTTTTTAGTAAGTAAAGCTGATTTTTCTGTAAAATTATCTACTGAGAAAGATAGAATAAAAGAATATGTTAATGTGATAATTTTTAAAGTTAACGTTTCAGATTTATGTTTAGGGAAGTATAAAGATCCAGAAATGGCTGAATACATGATGACGAACAGTCAAGCAGAAAAATAAGCTGAAATGCCAATGAGAAATTAATTTCCCTGCCGCCCCTCATCCACTATCTTCCAAACCAAATAAATATGAATAATTCAAAACATTAACCTATTGTACATATGCTAGTAAGTCCACTAAGGCTTAAGAAGCTTTCTTTTTCACTTTTTGTGAGATTGAGAAAAATAATGACCTGCCAAGAATTTCCGTTTGTGTTTTGATCAAAGATGACTTTTTTTTAATAAAATATCATATTTTCATTAAAATTTACACTAATGGTAGAAATTATATCATCAAATATATACAGATATCAAATAACAGATCTGAAGAAAGGATACTACAGATCTGAAGAACAATAAAAATTACATTATAAAGCTCCAAATTTAAAAAATAAGATAACATAATTGTAGCTCCACGGATATCTATGCATGCTTGTAATCGTCAAATCTGCTGATTAACGGTTTCAAATCCATATATTATAGTGAGATCTACCAAATAGATTTAAGAAATTCCAGATCTAATAATCAAAATCTAAAAAACTCAAATGTAATAAAAGAAAAATGAAAAAATTATCAAAAACTCTCAGTAAGAATCCTTAGGAGAGAATAAAACTCCACTAAAAAATTTAGGAGAGAAGAAAACTCTCACTAGACAACTCTAAGGAGAGAAGAAACTCTCATTAGAAAATCTTAAGAAATATTTTATTCACATAAATGAAAAGAAACTATAGAGAGAGCTCCTCACATGGAGAAAGATTAGAAAAATCTGATCTTTCTCTCGTGAGAGAGTTGAAGGAGAGTTTTAGTTAGAGAGTTTTTTCTAAAGAGAAGAAAGATAGAAGAAGGATGGCCTAAGATATTTTAGGTCAAAATGTTACTGATATTATAAAAGATGAAGTTGAACAATAAAAAATCACCAATTCACTGTGACAAATGGTTACAATGAGCTCAAATTTATTGAAATATCTTGATACATTGTGCAATTTGAAAATAAACAAATCAGTTATGATTTTAAGTTCATTATAATATACATCTAAATTTATACTTAGACTTAGGTATGCTAAGTTCTCCTTATTGTTTATTTGTATGTTAATCAATCCAATAACACTGCAAAACATGAAACTAACAATGAAGTTTGTGCGCAAAATTTACTTTTCTTTTCTTTTGTTATGATACTAAACCGATATTTATGCTAGTTACCTTTATATTCCTTCAAATGTTCTTGGTTCTGCTACATAGGGAAAGTCTTCAAGAGTACTCTATAGAGCTCAAAAGTCTTGCCTTGAAGATTCTCAACCTAATAGCAAAAGCATTAGGAATGAAGCATGAAGAAATTGAAGTGCTTTTAGAAGAAGGGTTGCAATCCATGAGGCTCACTTACTATCCTCCATGTCCTCAACCTGAGCTGGTCACAGGCCTCTGCCATCACTCTGATCCTGTTAGCCTCACCATTTTACTTCAAATCAACGATGTACAAGGTCTCCAAATCAAGGAAAATGAAGCTTGGGTTCCTGTTCTTCCACTTCCTAATGCTTTTACAGTCAACATTGGTGATATCCTAGAGGTAAGGATTCGCATAAATATAAGGCTTTATTGTGAATTGCCCCATTAACAAGTACATGCTTTTCAATTTGCTCCATCATTGTTTGTTCTGAGGGTCAGTCACACTCTGTTCTGCTAAGTTTTGGGGGTAGGCACGCTTTTGACTTTACTATTACGAGCCTTAAAATTGTATACTTGGCCCCTTGAAAACTAGTCAAAGATATAAATATTAACGTCATAAGAAAAAAGTGAGTGTAAGGATGGTAATGCCCTTTCATTTCTGAAATGATTAATAATTTATCATTATTGCCATTTTGTTGCTAAAAAATTTATATCTTCTCTACGGTATCTAATATACAAAAAATCAAATTAATAAAACCAAAAAAAAGCTTTTTCAATTTAATATCCTAAAAGTCTTTTCAAACTCATGTTGAATTAAAGTTTTTTATCTTATACATTGTTTTCAATTTATTGGACGTTAAATCTAATAGTAATAATAAATAATGTAGTAATAAAAAAATAATATAGTAATAACAATAAATAAAGTTGGCAAAATTTTGAAATCATGCTATAATATTAAGCTTGTTACTACTTAACAGCGTAATATTTTATTCTTTTAGTTTATGTAAATTGTTAGAAGAATATTTTTGTTATATTTTGTTTGTCAGATTAGTCAACTATGAATTACTTAACTAAATTTTTAATAAGGACTAATATATATTACATCTAGACTTAGAGGAGAATAAATAGAGATTAAAAAAAAATCACTTTCTTCACCAGTAAAAGGGCATTAATAGTAAACTATATATAATTTCATCAACAAAAGAGCAATATTGTCATAACACTCAATTTTCTTGACAAAGTTAAGATTTCAAACATTGACAAAGGTAAGATTTCAAATATTCACTAGATTTCTAGTGGTGTGAGGTGCATATTTTTAAGGTTTAAGGTGGTAAAGTATGAGTACCTCCAAATCCAAAGCTCAGGGGAACAAAATGGTGAATAAGCTTTGTTTTGATTGGATCTGTCCTCTCCCTAGACTTCCACTATTTACATTTTGTTTCCAACATTTACCTAATGTGCCACAACACTCCTATAAAAGCCCAAATTGTCATGTGGAATGCACTTACTCTCCGACTACAATTAGCTTACGTACCAAATTTTTAGTAACTTAGTCATCAGAATCTTTTGCCAAGCTGTGACTGATAAAGCTATCAGAACTTCCAGTGTCCACCAATACGTTCACTACTACAGTTCTCATAACCTGTTGTAGAGTAATGGTCTTTCTTTTGAGCCCAAAAGACAAAGTATGAAATGACATGTCTACCACAACCCCAATATTACTAGTAACCTCATCTTGCTTCCCTTGGACATCTGCAAACTCAATTTCCTCCTCTTTGTCTTCTGCCATCAGATGCAGCTGCTTCATTTTACTTTGATGTCCTGCTCCAAATTTGTTGGCACACTTGAAACAAAGATTATTATTCCTCTGGTATTGGATGGTGAAATTTTCTATATGATGTTAGGACTAGAATCCTGATTAGCAGAAGCTCCTTTTTCAACTCGATAATGAGGGAGCCTATAGCTATTAGTTCCAATACCATGGCCAGTTTTGATTTTATATAATTCAAATCTGGAGTCCACATTCTGCCTACCCCCTTGTCTAATTTGTCTACGTCAAATGTGTTGGGCTCTGAGAGAGCCAAACTCGGGGAGAATTTAACCATGAGCTAGATTGGGAACCACAACCATGGGCTTGACACCACATCCAACCCAAAACCTTAAGGCGTTGGGTCTATGGATCATTTCCACTTATATGTTCCTCATTCTACTCATCTCTTTCCGATGTGGGATATTGATTCACACTTGATATCCCAACAATCTCCCCCTCAATTGTGAATCTCTTCCACATCGGACCTCTCTCCCTAGCCCATCCACTCCATCAAGCCCACTTCAATCTGGAGTGTACGATTCTTGCTCAAGAGCCCACATGCCCTTGCCTCACTGCAGGTCTGCATGATTTTTTTTCCCCCGGCTCTTATCCAAGCCACACCTTACCACTCCCATTGGCTTTTTATCCTGGAGTCACTGCCCAACCGAACCATCGGCTCTGATACCACTTGTTGGGCTCCGAGAGAGCCAAACTCGGGGAAAATTTAACCATGAGTTAGAATGGGAACCACAACCATGGGCTTGACACCACATCCAACCCAAAACCTTAAGGCATTGGGTCTATGGATCATTCCCACTTATATGTCCTCATTCTACTCATCTCTTTCCGATGTGAGATATTGATTCACACTTGATATCCCAACAATCTCCCCCTTGTTCATTTGATTTTATATAATTCAAATCTGGAGTCCACATTCTGCCTACCCCCTTGTCTAATCTGTCTACGTCAAATGCTACTATTAAAATCTCAGGTTTGAACATCTTGACTGTGCCTAATTTCTTCTCTAAGCCCGCTAATGAAACTGGAGACAGAATATCGTTCACTAAGTCTTATTACTCCTGAGGAGCATCAAAGTTTTCAACTGTTCAAACTTCTCTTGGTATTCTTCTAAATTACCAATCTATTGCGACTTATTGAATTTTTCCAAATTTCCTCTGTCAACAAATGTGTGCACGATAGTTCTTTAATTCCTTCCAAGACAAACTAGCTAGGTTTTTCAATCTTGACCCCCAGAAACTAGTTATCTGTTATTCCCTCATAATACATTCCAATCACATTCATTCTATTTTCATCAAAAAAATTTGTAAAACAAGAATAATTTATGGCATTTTCTGACTCATTCCCTGAGATTATCCCTAAAGAACATAGGTAATTCAACCTTAAGAGTAACTGGGAAAAGGAATCCTACTCCAGTTCTCCTTAGTAGTCGCTCCAGGCTCATTGGTGGACAGCAACTTCTGTTGCTTCTAGGAGGTGGGAATCCCACAATTTTCTTCTTCGCAGATCACTTTCTGATTGTCTTTACAAGACATCACCATCATAGAGGAGCTGGATTTCTGATGCACATTATGAATCATGGACTCCATCTTCTTGCCATTACTTTCCCACTCATCTTTAAAATGTTGCTGGAAATTATTCATGGAGTCTAACTGCTGCTAAAAATTTCCTATGGAAGCCAGAGCCTTGTTCAACCTTGCTTCTGTTTCTTGACCTGCTCCTTCAAAGACTTAAAACAAGTAGTTTCAGCCATGATCAGGGGGTATTCAAGCAGCCAGAGTCAACCGCTTCATACCAACAACTATCAGGGACTCAAACATTGGAGTCCAAATTAAGTATTGATTTGGGAGAAAAATGAACTAGAGAAGGAAAGAATTAGTTCAAGAATGAGGAATGATCAGAACGAGAGAAGAAGAAAGAGATGCAGAGGGAAAGATTGACTATAAGAAAGGAATGACTACCAAACTCCTTTCCTAACTAGTTTCACTAACTGAAGGAAATTAAACCAAGCTATCTTAGTATTTAGTTTCCTAATTCTTCTGATATCTTGTTTTGGTGTCTTGTTTGTTTAGTTTTAATATTAGTTTAGGAATTAGTTTCCTTCATTTCTTTCTTGAGCCCGTTTTGTTTGTTTATAAATATTTCGCTGCCATGCTATTTCTTCGAGTGTGTGATTTGTTTTGATTATTTATCCTATGGGCTATTTTCCTACAAAGTATTAGAGGTCTGGACTTTGATTCTAGGGCTTGTTCATGAAATTGAAGCATGGATCAATGTTATTCATCACGTTGTGATGTTTTTATTTTTGATGGTAAAAATGATTTTGAGATTTGGAGTTGGATGATGAAAAAAAAAACTTCAAGCTATTGGAATTTGGGATTTTGTCTAAAAGGGGTTCACGAAACCTATAGAAGGTACGAATTATCAAGCAGTGTAAGAGTTAGAGAAGAATAAATAGTTAGACTGCAAGGCATTCCAATATCTCAACACCCAAGTCCAATTGCATGTAGCCAAAAAATTTATAGATGTAAACACAGCAACGGAGGTTTGGAAATTTTTGATGAATTTCTATGGTCATGGTGGAGAAGAATTTTGTGATGAGGTAGGAGAATTTTTTTTTATGAGTCAAAGAAAGAAGAAATTGTAGAAATTATGGGTACACATGAAGATGAAAAATTTGTGGCCGAAAAAGAAATTTCACATGTGGTTGAGAAAGAAAGTGAAGTCGTTGGTGATATGGAAAATGTAACTAAAGATTGTGATAAGAGAGAAATTTTTGATTTCATTGTGGTTGATGAATTTTTTGAAGCGAAAAATGCGATTGTTAAAATTGATGCGATTGTTAGTGTGAAAAAAATTAAAGGAAAAATATGGTGATGTTGTTAAAAACATTGGAGGTGGCAAATATGATTTTCTAGTGTTGGGAAATTTTCTTGGTGATGTGGAGTAATGAATGGAGTTTGGATGAACATGTTTAACTTTTTTGACATAAGTGATCAAGGTAAGAAATTGTTCAAAAAGTATAAGTTTCGACCACTGTTACGTGTAAAGATGAAACTAAAAATCAATCATAAGTTGGAGTTAAATGTTGTGTCTACTGCAACTGAGCTTTTCATAGAGATTCAAGTTCGAAATGACATTGGAGGTGAGCACAATAACGAGCATGGTTTAAGGAAGGCAATAAAGGAAATTAAACCCAACTATCTTAGTATTTAGTTTTCCAATTCTTCTAGTTTCTTGTTTCGGTGTCTTGTTTGTTTAGTTCCCATATTGGTTTAGGAGATTTCAAATCAGTTCCAAATAAGTTTCGGTTTATAATTGTATTTGTTTAATAAGTTTAACAATGCATAAATACTACTAGAGTAGTAGATTATTACTTGAAAAATTGAGTCGAGTTTTGAGAGTAAATTTGAGGGAAAGTCTCATAGTTTAGATTCGTAAGTTGTTGTAAGCGAAAAGTTACAATTTGATATTGCTATGATTGAGTTTTGAGTTAATAAATAGTTAAATGTTTGTTTGTATATTTATTCTCCTTCTCTTCCCAAATACTTTTATATGTGTTAAAATTGCTTTTGTTTCTTATTTGTGCCCTATTATCAAAAAAAAAAAAAAAGTCTTCCCTACTTATCTAAATGGGGCCAATGGGTGATAGAAAAGGCCCATGGCCTAGGTTGGCCACCTCTAGGGGTGTCAATGGGTCGGGTTTGGATCCGAACTCGGCTCAGACCCGATAATTTTTTCCGAATATGGGTTGAGAAATAATTCCGATACCCGGATCTGTTTACTCTAACAAAAAATAGGTTGGATACAGAATATAGGATTCCGACCCAGACCCAAACAATATATTAATAATTATAGAATATAAATATTTCTAAATACATTCTTTTACCAAATTAATAATTTAGTAATGATTTTGTAGATTGATTTGTGGTTAGTTTTGTATTGACTATTGTGTTATTTGTGATTTAGTTTTGTAATTTGATTTGTTTAATTTTGGAGATGGATTTATGATTGGTTTTGGATTTAATTTTGAAATGTTTAAATTTGGATTTTTTTTTCCGAATAGACCTAGATTCGACCCACAGCCCGTCGAACCCGATTCCAAAACTCTAAGATCAAGACCCGTTGGGTATACAGGTCGGGTCTGGATTTACTACATAAAAACGGGTTGGGTTCAGAATTTTCAGTTTCGATCAGAACCCCGACCCGTTGACAAGCCTAGCCACCTCCATTGCACTTGGGAGGGGTACCTGCCTAAGGTCTGTCTAAGTGGCAGGGTCTATGTAACAATTTGTGATAGCGAGGGTTTCCACTCACAAACAAAAAAAATAGAAGAGATTAAAAAAAAACTCTTGCCAAGTCAGCATACTACATGTCTTTTGACTTAAGCCATTATTAAAATCACGAAAATGATGTCCAATGATTCATTCAACTTTTTTTTTTTTTGAGGGTAATGACATTCAACTTGAATATCCCATCTATGTGGCAATACGAAAAGACAATTTCAGTTCCCAATCTTAGTTTAATTTAGCCCAAAATGCAACGAAGCCCTATTTATGATATATTTCTAATACACTTGTCCAACCTCATCCAGTCCATGGACCAAATGAGCTAGACCTTTGAAGCATCACTTCTAAGAGCATTATCTCTTCGTGTGTTTTTCATCTATGTCTTTAAACTTGGACCGGACCTGTTGGTTCGATCGATCGAACCGAAAATCGGCCAAGTATCTAGTTTGAGTTATCCTAAAAAATCGAATAGATAGAAATTCGGTCAAATCAAGTCAAAAATCGGATTTGACTGAGTTTGACCAAAAAAACTGGAAGAATCTATTGGTGTCAAAGTTTTTTTTTTTTTTTTGAAAAAGTTAAAGCATTTTCAGTATTATGTTTTGACCCCTAGGTTGTTAAAAATTATTAATATACCTCAAATATTTCATACTTTATAAATATTGTCCTAAAGTTTGGTGTTATTTTTCAATTAAGTCCATAATTTTAATTCTAAACTTGTTAATATTCATTAAATAATATAAATTACTACTTGATCATTCTAATTTTCTTTGTATTTTCTTGTTAAATATATTTGAAACATCAAATATATATGAATATACATTTATTAATATTAACATATGCTTAAGTATTTTACATACAATATTTAAATTTTTAAATAATTTTTATTTATGACGTTATCTGATTTAACCCCGATCGAACCCATTAACCCCTGACTCCTGAATTCGACCGAGTTGATACTCAGTCCGAGTCTAAAAACATAGTTTTTCATGTGTTGACATCCACATGATGGCATCTATTTGTGGGATTACATGGCGTTAAAAACAATTGAAGGTTTCCTATAGTTATTGATCCAATTGAATTAGTGAGGAGAAAATGTATTATTTGGTCTTGTGTGGACTTTGGAGCAAAATATTGAATTTTACCCTTTTATGCTTGCTCGCATGCGCATTCACACATACACACACATTTATTTATAAACACACTAGCCTCTCTCTTTTACCCTTTTATGCCTGCTGGCCCGTACACATGCACATACACATGTTCGCATGAGTATTGAGTACGCAAAGAGAGAGATTGGTATACTAAGACTATTGCTTTGTATAAGGCATGAGAGTGGGAAGGGACAACTTTTAGCAAACGCAAAATAATTGTTATGTTTCTAAAGATTGTAGCCTTTGTGTGTAGAAAAAAAAAAAGCCTTTGTGTGTAGAATTAGTACTTGTAATTGACTTGAACTATTGATGCCAGTTAAGTAACTATCCATTCGCTATTGTCATTCGGAAATTAGTTTACAATTATCCCTTTTTCCTCAAAACAAAAAATTCCTACATGAAAATCTTTTGAAAGTTACAAACAAGTGCATTATGTCTTATACGAAGTATGGATACTAAACTATTGAACAACAGGTAATCTGTCTAGCTTATTTACAATAATAGTTAGACTTACAAACCTTTTGCTTTGGTATGAAAGCAATTCTTGATTATTTTGTGTCGTCAACTTGGCAGATTATAACCAATGGAGCTTACAAGAGTGTGGAGCATCGAGCAATTGTAAACTCACAAAAGGAAAGACTTTCTATTGCTACGTTTACTTTCCCAAAATTGGATGGTGATCTAGGTCCAGCACCAAGTCTCATCACTCCTGAAAATCCAGCAAAGTTTAGCAGAGTCCTCATGGTGGACTATTTGAAAAGACTATTTTCTCGTGAATTAGATGGGAAATCATATATCGATACCATGCGAATTTAAGCGAAGATAATGTCTACTGTGTTGTAGGTGTGAATGAAAGATGTGGTTATGTATATGCTCCTTAAAAAAACTGTTGTTTGGTGGTTATCTGATCTTTGTTGGATAAAATAACTAATCACTGTCATAAAAAACAATTATCAATTTGTTGGAGTCTCTCTAAGCAAGATCTTGTTTGCCTATTCGTTTTTTCTCTTTTAGTTTCTTTTTCCTCTGTTAATTATGCAAAGACATATTAGTTCAATTTTCCAGTCCAATCGCTTCATTTCTTTGCACACAATAAAATACTAGTTCGTTTCCTCTGAGTCATTTTCCCCAAGAAATGAGAGCGCTTTCCAATCTGATGCTATCTAACGGCCAAACTGATTTTTTTTTTTTGAGCAAATAATGAGGATTTTATTTGATTACTGGGTTCAAACTTGTACACATGGGCAATCATCCCTCATCATACTACTATAGCTACAGTCCACTACAGTATTCAAAACAACTAATCTATCAAGCATTTCCAGTCCACTCCCCATTCCAATGTAGGGAATCTTTTCTTACGTAGCAACCATAAAATAAATGCAGATCTTGGCACAAATCCTTTTCCCCAAACTAGTTTTGCCCAAGTCTTCTTCTCTCTTGAGCCGCTAAGAAGCTTTATGGCAGCTTTTGTATGGAATACACCAAATAAACATCCCTCCAACACAATCTGATCCTCAAACCCCACCAAAGGTTCAAAACACGCAAGTGTAACTTCCTTTAGCCTCCTCACTGCAGCTATAATTTCTGATACAGAAACATTTGGTTTGCATCCAAAACTGTAAAGTAAGTTGCCTGTTAAGTGTCTATACAATGGCCCAAGGGGATGCCATGCATCAAACCAGAAATTGGTGTTAGTCCCATTCTCAACAATGTGTCTAATAAGAGGTTGAGCACAATCTCTAATCTGCAAAATGTTCCTCCAAACCTAGGATGGTTCATTTGAAACCTTCAAAGACCATAAAGATTTGTTCCTTAACGCCTAGAAGTATTTTGATTTTTTTCCAAGACAATAAATGAACTGATTTTATATTTAAACCTTCAACAACTTTTTCACTATCAACCACAAGACTTGACCATAATTTTATCTAAATCGACACGCATAAGATTAACTTAAAGCAATGACTAGGAATTAATGAAAATAAATATCGAAAAATGTGGATGTACCATCACCTATAGGTTCGATGATGTACAACCACCAAACAAAACAAAAGGTTAAATAATCAAAGCCCTAACTTTTAGTGTAATTTGCACTTTTTCCTTAACGTTATCTTAATTTTTTGCACTTTGCCACTTCTGGTAATGGAATTACTAATTTTACCAGTACTTCCATCTTTCTACACGCATAGCATTTCAAAGGGGTTAGACTAGTTGGCTTGCGGTTCTAATACTTTCAATTATTATCGAGGCCTCAACCAATAAGGTACTATCTGTTCATGCCTCTCATGTATACGAGTCATTTTAGAAAGAAAAACAACTCCTCATGTTTGATCAGGTTTGAGGTTGGTTAATTTACCAAAAAATTAGAATATACAATTAAACGTTATGAACATAATATTAAGGAAATTATCCAAAATTCCTTTAGTCTTTTATTAACCTTAACAAAAGCAAGTATGTTTGTCCAAGAACTATAACATGTCACTAAGGAAACATCTTTCGAATATCTAACTATATAAAGTGTGATTTGAATCTGTGGTGCTAAAATTTTGTGTCATCTTTTACATGATCTCTAAAAATTTCAAAATGTAAAACCAAATTTTAGTAAAATAACTTTTACAACTAAATATCAGTTATACTATTTACACATATGACACGTATAAAGTGTGCCTTGATCACGAATTGACATCAATTGCAACTTGGAGCTACGTATATATATATTTTGGTAGAGATTTACACAAACCACAAACATGGAATCTGGTATGATAAAGTTGGGAAGCTCTCTAAAAGTACCCTATGTTCAGGAGTTGGCTAAGGAGAAATTTGCATCAGTTCCACCCCGACACATACGACCTGATCTAACCAAACTTCATGGGGTCTTCACAGAGGAAATCCCAGTAATTGACATCCAAAGGTTGCTTTCTGATGAATCAGTGAATCCAGAGCTTGAAAAGTTGCATTTTGCCTGCAAAGAATGGGGCTTCTTCCAGGTTTGTCATTTTGTATTTGTATATGCATATATTAGGTATTGTTGTTGGCCTAATAAGGGAGTCTGATTTTTTAATACTACTAGTCATTTCAATTTGGTTTTTACCACAACTTTTAACTTACTTTCAAAGGAATAAATTAATTCTGAAATATTTATTATGTTAATAACTATGACTTTTCAGGACTTGTAGGTAAATGATATATCTTGCCACAAGTATTTTAAAATTTTGTGAGTGAAACTACTTAAAAGCTAGGGATAAGATGATCATAGACTAGTAATAGGTTAAGAAAATAAGTGGTTAGTAGCAGTCTGTAACTTTGCAAATCACAGTATCTATAATCTTTCTATTTTCCTTTACATACATTGTCTACATCTTGATATATAAAGAAACTGAAAGTCTAGAATTGAAATTGTAAAGAGATATAATGATGGTTTTTATGATTTATAAACTGGATTTACGATAAGAGACATTTGGATAGGAGTTTTATTTGGCTAATTTATTTAAGATAATTACTGTAGAATTTTTTGTGATGTGATGTATGTGAGATAAAAAGATGATTGAAAAATAAAAAGGTGATTGACATTTGTGAAGCAAATTATTTTTTTTCAAATCATCTCAATCCAAACACACTAGATTTATTTAAGTGTGGCGGCTTGATTCTTTCATGTGTTTTAATTGATGGAAATATGAACATTTTGGTCCTTTATTATAGCAGTGGTGGTTAATTTGGTTCTTTATATATTACCGCTTGCTAATTTATTGCTTATCTCGTCTGCTCCTTTATTTCTACAGTGGCAATGTCGATTATCTTTGTAATACCAACATTGCAAGGAAGTTTATGAATTAAGGGTTGTAATTAGAGATTTGGGAAAATTAGGAGACGGGTAGTCGATAGATTGGAGATTGGGACTTGTTGGATTCTTTTTTTTTTTCATTTTTTATTTTTGTTAATGGTGCACATGCCGTACATGGGAACGGCGCCATTAGTTTTTCTATTACAACTCCTGCATTGATTTTAAATCTTAATCACTGAAATAGAGGACTTGAACTATATAATTCCCTTCTAATAAGCAAAGTAATAAAGGACTTGATGAGGCAATTAAGTACTTTGTCTTAAATCTTAAAGAACAATAAATAAAGAAAAATGCTGTTAATGGTTATGCAGCATCTTAATCACTGTTTGTGAATTTTGTTTTGTCGAAGAAAAAAATAATATATGTCTCATTCAGTTGTTGAGGGGTAAAAAAGACGATAACCACTCAATTATTCTTTAACTAGGTGTATGAGTCACAATTTGTTTATAAAAAGTAATCCATTGATTATTAAGATGCTTTTTTCAGAAAATAATTTGATAATGCTGGTAGTTAGCCCACCAGAACCAAACAGATAATTGATAATCGGTTTCATTTTTACATAAAAATGAAACCGAGGAGACAATAATAAAGCCAAATGATGTTACATGAAAAATTGTAGCAGAGAATATCCAGGTGTACGCAATATATCTATATATATATATATTTATTTATTTATTTATTATGCAGATGCATTTATTTAGAAGTCGTACTGTTGAACGACGCGGTTGTTGACCAACGCGTTTTTTGCTTCGTCCAACATCGGTAGAAGCCAAAGGAATTCTTCCTTTGGTTTCCTATAAATAAGGAAGCCTATTGAAGGAATCAATTGCACTACTCAAGAGAGCATTATATAGGCTATTAGTTTCTTGAGACATCTAACCCATTTATAGTCAAATATTTTAGGCTCTCTTGTTTTGAGTTTAGGAATATTTCCTAAATCTTTTGTAAGTGCTATTTTGGCCTAGGAACCACTTTCCTACGGTTTTTATATTTCTTATTCATAGTAGAAATATTGTTTCTCTCTCGCCCGTGGACGTAGGTCAATTTGACCGAATCATGTAAATCTTCTGTGTCTTTTATTTGCTTTATTATTTATTTTTATTGGGTTACCACAACCTTTTTATATGGTCGGTTTTACCGCCTAATTATTATATGGCTGGTGTTTACCGCCTAACCATTACATGGTCGGTTATACCGCATATTTTGTTCTAACTTTAGTTTGTTTATTCCTGAGCCAGTACTAACAAACTGGTATCAGAGTTGGTTGATATATTTTGCAGGACAGGTTCATCTGATGGGGCCCGTTCATCCTATGGGGCCCACTCATCTTGTGGGGCCCGTTCATCCCGTGGGACCCGCTCACCTTGTGGGGCCCGCTCACCCTGTGGGAGACAAGCTTCAAGTTATAGATTTTGTGGCAACAATGACGATAACAAAGATGATTGTCGAGAAATTCGACAGGAATGTCAACTTCGGCATGTGGTAGCTCAAGATGGAAGCCATTCTTGTTCAAGACGGAGTTGATCTAGCGATTCACGGAATCGAGAACAAACAGAAGATGTAAAAGATGCGGATTTCGCCGATATGGATAAGAAGGCTAGACCCAACATAATTTTGAATCTCTCCGATGAAGTTTTACGGGAGGTAGCAATAGAGACTTCGGCTAAGGCTATGTGGGATAAATTGAAAGATTTGTATATGAAGAAAACAGTCGAGAATCGGCTATATTTGAAGCAGAGTTTGTACATGTTTCGGATGTTTGAAGGTACATCTATACTCTCCCATCTTGATAAATTTGATTCCATTATTATGGATTTGGAGAATATAGATTCGAAAATTGATGATGAAGATCAAGCCCTATTATTTTTGTATTCCCTTCCCCAATCCTTTAAGCATTTCTATGATACTATGATTTATGGAAAGGAAACAATTTCGTATCGAAAAATTAAATTTGTATTAAAATCTAAAAAGTAGATAGATAGGGATATTACTGGGGAAACTAGTGGGAGTCAAGCCGATGATTTGTTTATTCGAGGTAGATCTGAAAAGAGAAACACAGAAAATAGACGTAGATCCAAGTCCAGACATAAAAATGTGGTGTGTAACTATTGTAAAAAGAAGGGTTATGTTATCTCTGATTGCTTTAAATTGAAAAATAAAGAAAAGCAAAAAGAAAAATTTGTTGAGAAACATACTGAATCCGCTGAAACTAGTATAGCAGCTGATGAGAATGATGGAACCATTTTCTGTGCAACAAAAAATATTTTTAGGTCTAACAATGAGTGAATTTTAGATTCAAGTTGTTCATATCATATGTATCCCAATAGGGACTGATTTTTAACATATGAATCAACTGAAGGTGGAGTTGTCTTAATGGATAACAACGCCGCTTGTAAAGTTGTTGACAAGGGTACAATCCGGATTAAAATGTACGATGGTATTGTGAGAACGCTCACAGATGTTAGACATGTTCCAGATTTGAAGAAAAATCTCATCTCTTTGGGTACTCTTGAGTCTATTGGGTGCAGGTATTCAGGTGGAGATGGAATTCTCAAAATCACTTAAGGAGCTCTTATTGTTATGAAGGCACATAGATTTGGTACTTTGTATATTTTATAGGGATCTACTGTTACAGGTGCTGCTGCTATTTCAACATCATCTTTGTCAGATATAGACATCACCAAATTATAGCATATGCGTTCGAGGCACATGAGCGAAAAAGGCTTGGGCATACTGAGCAAAAGAGAACTTCTTTGTGGACAAAGTACCGGGCCATTGGAATTCTGTGAACATTGTATTTTTGGGAAGCAGAAAAATGTCAGCTTTAGTTCACCAGCAATTCACAAGATAAAAGGTACTCTTAATTACATTTATTCAGATCTATGAGGTCTTTCTCGTGCTCCTTCTAAAGGTAATGCCAGGTACATGTTGACTTTCATTGATGATTATTCAAGAAAAGTTTGGGTCTATTTTCTTAAGCATAAAAATGATGTTTTCCTAACTTTCAAGCAATGGAAAGTTTTGATTGAGAAACAAACAGGAAAACATATTAAGCGGTTGAGAACAGATAATGCCATGGAATTTTGTAGAGGTGAATTTGATAGATTTTGTAAAAATGAAGGAATTGTTCGGCATCACACCGTCAGGATGACGTCTCAATAAAATGGTATGGCTGAACGTATGAATAGAACGCTTTTGGCGAGAGCACGGTATATGATCTCTAATGCAGGGTTGACAAACGACTTTTGGGCAGAGGCGATCAATATGGCCTGTTATATTGTCAACCGTTCTCCTGCTGCATCTCTAAATTTCAAAACTCCTGAGGAAGTTTGGTTAGGTACTCTTGCTGATTACTCCAATTTAAAAGTTTTTGGGTGTCCAGCATACATGCACGTGAATGATGGAAAATTGGAGCTTAGGGCTAAAAAGTGTATTTTTCTTGGGTATGCTTCTGGGGTGAAAGGATAAAGATTATGGTATCATGATCCCAAATCTCCAAAATTTGTGATCAGTAGAGATGTTACTTTTGATGAATTATCTATGTTATCTCCTAAAAAGGAGTCTTCTAGTCCTTGTACTACTGATAGTACACAGAAGCAGGTGGAGCTTGATATTGGCAGTTTCGATCTTTCTCAGTCCAAATCTTCTATTCAGCAAGAGCCAGTAGATGCACCTGAATCTACTGTTGAAGATAGTTCAGAAAAAGAGGAGTATTCCATAGCCAGAAATAGAACAAGGAGAGACATTCGACCACCACAAAGATATGCAAATTTAGTTGCATATGCTTTGTCTGTTGCAGAAAAAACTGATACAGTTGGTGAGCCTTCCACCTATTTAGAAGCATTTTCTTGTAATGATTCTGCAAAGTGGTTGATTGCCATGAATGAAGAAATTGAATCTCTTCATCAAAATGAAACTTGGGTTCTTGTAAAGACGTCGTCAGATAAAAAAAATAGTTGGTTGCAAGTTGGTCTTCAAGAAAAAGGAAGGTATTCCAGGGGTTGAAGATACAAGGCATAAAACACGATTGGTTGCAAAGGGCTATAGTCAGGTACAAGGTGTTGATTTTAATGATGTGTTTTCACCTGTTGTTAAACATAGCTTTATTCGTATTTTGCTTACTTTAGTTGCCATGTATAATTTGGAGTTGGAATAGCTCAACGTTAAGACAACTTTCTTACATGGCGAACTTGAAGAACAAATTTTTATGAAGCAACCCCAGGTTTTGAGATTAAAGGTAAGGAAGACCATGTTTGCTTATTGAAAAAATCCTTATATGGATTGAAATAGTCTCCAAGACAATAGTATAGAAGGTTTGATTCCTTTATGTTGGATCATGGTTATTCAAGGAACATGTATGATAGTTGTGTTTACTTCCGAAAGTTAGATGATGATTCTTTCATTTATTTCCTACTTTATGTTGATGACATGCTCATTGTTGTCAAGAATTTGTCAGAAATTCACACTTTGAAACTGCAGTTAAATAATGAATTTGAAATGAAAGATTTGGGAGCAGCTAAGAAAATTTTTGGCATGAATATCAATCGAGATCGAGGAGTAGGGAAGTTGTTCTTGACCCAAAAAAATTATCTTGAGAAAGTCTTGGAGCGTTTTGGCATGAAAGATGCTAAACCAGTATCTACTCTTCTTGCTAGCCATTTTCAACTATCTGTTGCTCAATCACCAAAATCAGATGAAGAGGAAGATTATATAGCACGGGTTCCTTATTCCAGTGCAGTCGGCAATATTATGTATGCAATGGTTTGTACTCGTCCAGATATTGTACAAGCAGTCAGTGTTGTTAGCAGATATATGTCTTGTCCTGGAAAAACACATTGGCAGGCTGTGAAGTGGATTCTCAGATACTTGCGAGGTACTTTAAATGCATGTTTGGAGTTTGGAAGAAATAATAACACTTTGGTTGATTTTGTAGACTCAGACTACGTTGGGAATTTTGACAGGAGAAGATCACTTTCAGCCTATGTATTTTGCATTGGCGGTTGTGCTGTTAGTTGGAAAGCTACTCTATAACCTGTCGTAGCTTTGTTTACTACATAAGTAGAATATATGGCTGTGACCGAGGCAATCAAAAAAGCTTTGTGGTTGAAGAGTTTGTTTAGCGAGATTAGTCTACATCAAGGTGTTACTGTTATTCACTGTAATAGTCAAAGTGCCATACACTTAACTAAAGATCAAATATATCATGAAAGAACAAAGCACATTGATGTAAAGTATCACTTCATTCGGGATATCATTGCTGAAGGAAAGGTCCTTATTCAGAAAATCAATACTAAGGACAATCCAGCCGATATGTTTACAAAGCCTCTTCCAGTTTATAAGTTCAAGCAATGCTTGGATTTGATTGGTGTTCATTGTTCGTGATATGGCCCGTTGGGGCTTATATGGAGAAGGTGGAGCAAGTTTATAATCTCTCGATGTTGAGGACTCATCAAGGTGGAGATTTGTTGAACGACGCGTTTTTTGCTTCATCCCACATCGGTAGAAGCCAAAGGAATTCTTCCTTTGGTTTCCTATAAATAAGGAAGCTTATTGAAGGAATCAATTGCACCACTCAAGAGAGCATTATATGGGCTATTAGGTTCTTGGGTCATCTAGCCCATTTATAGTCAAATATTTTAGGCTCTCTTGTTTTGAGTTTAGAAATATTTCCTAAATCTTTTGTAAGTGCCATTTTGGCCTAGAAACCACTTTCCTACGATTTTTTTATTTCTTCTTCATAGTAGAAATATTGCTCCTCTCTCGCCCGTGGACGTAGGTCAATTTGACCGAACCACGTAAATCTTCTGTGTCTTTTATTTGCTTTATTATTTGTCTTTATTGGGTTGCCACAACCCTTTTATATGGTCGGTTTTACCGCCTAATTATTATATGGCTGGTGTTTACCGCCTAACCATTATATGGTCGGTTATACCACCTATTTTGTTCTAACTTTAGTTTGTTTATTCCTGAACCAGTACTAACACGTACTGTCTTAGGGGCCGACATACAACATGAAACATCGAATGTTAGTGATCAAGACAGCTTACCAGCCACAAAGTGTCCGAAGGATTGAATATTTTGTTAATTATCTCTCTTAAAGTCTCCACATGATAGGCCTTTCTTTCTTCTTAATTTGTTTTCCCTTGGACTCATTCTTAATGGTTTTCCAAACACTTCTCTTCTTTTAATCATATGGCTATTGGCCACCCAATGACTTAAAGTATTAGTTATGTGGGAGGCTAAGGGTTCAAATTTACTCCCTATCGCTTTGCTACTATAGGTGATTTTCTCAAATCCATATGAGTGTGTACGTTTGATCCAATAGTGATTCAATTCCCGTCGGTTCTCTAATAAATTCAGTTGAACCTCCCCCTAAAATAGGTTAGAATAAGAGTAGAGTAAATGATGACGATTGATAGAAAAAAAATTATATCATCTCTCTCTCTCTCTCTCTCATATAGGAAAATATATCCTCTCTTGCTTTTCTTAAAGGGATAAGTTTAGAAACCTCCTCCAAGATTGACAATTTCATCGAGTTTCCTCGAGGTTACAAAATAACACTTACCTCCTTTGCCCACATAAAATGACAATATTAGTCTTAACATTTTAATAAAACTCTCTTGTTAGATATACTTTTACAAAGAATGGTATTAATAATTATTTTTCTTTTCTTTTTCTATTCTTATTCCTCCTTTTTATATTTTTGCCAATAAAACCATAAAATATAATCATTGACACAATAAATGTTGTACTAGTGACATTTTTTATGACTTTGAATGTGATCTAATTTTTACTTGTTCATTTTTTTTTTGGTATCAAAAGCAACATTAACTTAAAAAAAATCCCAAAATTGCTACCAAGCTATGATAGTTCCACCAATCCAAAAGTCTACAAACATTAAAAGAATTATGACGGTATTTTCTTTTTCAAATTAAAAAATATATACCCAAGTAAATCACTATTAAAAGTAGTTTACCATAGTGATAGAACTATTGTCATCATTGCTTATGAAATAATAAATATGGTGTTAAAAACTTGACACTCTTTCTGTATATTTGTGTTAAATATACTACAATTGTTTTGGAAAGTAATTCAAACTTTATAAGTGGAGGGTATTTTAGGATATTCATTAAAAATTTTGACCAAGTCTAAGGTTTGGTTACCAAAAGTGTCAAATCCAGGGAGGCAGGTGTAATTTTTGAAACCTTAAGGGAGCTCAGTGAAATTGTTAAAAATCTTAGGATAGGTTTATGAAATTATCCCTTTCTTAAATCTTACATTCTTAATTGTCTTTATGAGGAAAATTAATGAGCCATGTCACTGTGAGATGATGATACAACATTCATCCTTGCATGCATCAACAATTAGTTAACATCTAAAGAATTGGGCATTGTTATTATATCTTGGATATTCTTTACTTTTTATTTACATTTTTTTTAACATTGTAGAGACACTCTAGATCGGTACTCAAAGGAATTGAAAATCCTTGCCATCAAGGTCCTTGAGCAAATGACAAAAGCATTAGGAATGAAGCTTGAAGATATGACAATGCTTTTTCAAGAAGGGATGCAATCAATGAGGATGAACTATTATCCTCCATGTCCCCAACCTGAGCTTGTGATGGGCCTTTGCCGCCACTCTGATACTGCTGGGCTTACCATATTACTTCAAGTCAATGAAGTGGAAGGCCTCCGAATCAAAAAGGCTGGAGCTTGGGTTCCTGTTGTTGTACCACTTTCTAATGCATTCATAGTCAATGTTGGAGACATTTTAGGGGTAATCATGCTCAAAATCCTTTCTCCCAAGAATCCAAGATGCAATGTGAATATGAACAATCTCTTCAAATTGCATTTCTCTTTATATAATTACAACATCTATTTAGTTTTTGGCCTCCCTTATGAGATATTTTCAAATTGGTTTCTACAATTATGAACATATATGGAAATTAGAATGTCCTTCCCATATTTTAATAGTATTCAAGAGATAATCTTTCCGATTATGATTAGTATGCCTAAACTAGGTTGATGTGTAAGACTAATTATCAACTTGCACCGCCTAGAAAATGAGGCCGGGTCAAAGTGTAGCTTTCATCCCAAAATTTAACTTTTGACAAATTTGTGCCTAAAGTACTAACTTTGGCTACTTTGTCAGAGTTAAACGAATGTTGTTTATTTGTAGAATATTGAATACTTTAATAGAACACGTATCTTTATAAAGTCAAAAAAAAAAGCATAAAAATATATGGATGAAAAGGTCTTTATATTGAAAAAGCAGCTTTATTCATATTAGTAACCAATTTAATTGATTAATTACTTCATTATTCGAGTAATATTTCCCAAGAATGTAAAACTTGGGCATAATAACTTCAAAATTAGTATTGTACATGCCCTTACACCCCACCCTCCAAATTATTGCTTACCTGTGATGTACGAGTGGTAAAATTCAAACTACTTTCCTTTCATCGTTTTGAAAAAAGTGCTTGCTCTTTTTCCCAACAAGTTTGTTTTGATTTTCAGAAAGGAATTTACTTTTTGTCTTGATTTCAATGCTAATTACACGAGTTACTTACAAATCATGTCCTGGATCTATCAGGGTATAGCTTCTGAATTCTATCTCCAATGTTTTTGGGGCATAACAGTAGTTATAGGAGGACTCACAAGATTGCCCTGTTAACTACATCCTATTATTGAGCCTAATTGAACTTTTATGAGAATGTATGCTACACAGTACACAATTGGGAATAATGTGACGTTTTTTAACTGAGATGCAGATTGTGACAAATGGGATTAACAAGAGTGTTGAGCATCGGGCAACTGTGAATTTGCACAACGAAAGGCTTTCCATTGCGACGCTTCTCGCCCCAAAATTGGATGGTGATATGGGTCCAGCGCCAAGTCTTATCACCCCTGAAAATCCAGCAATTTTCAGAAGAATTCATATGATTGACTATTTAAAAGCGTATTTTTCCCGTGAACTAGATGGGAAATCATTCATTGACACAATGAGGACCCAAATCGAAGACTTTTAGGCTCTTAGTCCCTTTATGATTTTTCTCTTTGAAACTTATGTACACTGTTGACATGGTGTCCCCTCTTCATCGCCTCCCCCAACTTTCATTCACCACAAATTGTATAATTGTTTAAGAATTAATCCTGTATATAATGACACTATATATGCTATTAGATTCGAATGCATGACAATTAATATTAATTTAAATTTAAAATTTGAAATTTGAAACAAATACTATGCATACAGGTCTAATACTGTATACATTATTAATATATAGAAAATTAATCTATTTTTTAAATATGAAAGAGAATGATGAGTAATTGTATGTGCTATCAACGACGTATTAGAAGTCATTCTTTATGCCAGATCTTGATAAGGGGAACCAAGAAAAACCAAAAAAAAAAAAAATCTTTGCTATTTTACACAATTTTAAATCTTTGAATATATTGCTATTTCATAAGTTTGATTTTCGTTTATTTCATATTCTATTCACCGACATAGCTTCACTCCTTCGAATCTTACCCCATCAACATTGTGGAAATTTAGCCAGATGAAACCGATTGGAAATGTTTTAAAAGGCCAAAGTGTTAGGCTGATGGCCCCAATTCTAAGAGGACCTCTCACTATTCCCTTTTTTCCCCCTTAAAAGTTTTTTTTTTTGTTCACTTTTCCCCTTAAAAGTTAAAACGTCAACTTCCAAGTGCCATGTCCACTTCTATCAACAGTTTGTCAAATTAGTTTCATTAACTCTAACATTTATCAAATAAATATCAATCTTATGTGGCAACATAGAAAAATCAAAAGGAAAACTATGTGTTGATATGGTATTAAATTCAAATTTTGGGTTTTTCTATTATGTCCTTAAAAGTTTAGCACAGAATAAGCATATAAAATAGAAAGGGTGGACTCGCTATAAATTTCAGTTATTATTATTTATTTTTTGAATTATAAAATCTTGTACAAATAATTGGAAAGTAGATTCATCTCCTATCGTGCATCCTGAATGAAACAATTCTTGAAAGTTTTCAACCTTGTTACTTGACTATATCTCAATCATCCATGATGTTGCAAAGATTTGTTAATTAGACAATCATATACCAAATATCACTCCGTTGCGTGATTGACTGATGCACGACAATTCGTCCTTGAGACTGCATCTTCATGGTTTCATTATTCAAAGCTAGAAATGAAACCATTCAATGCTATGGGTCACCTAACCATACGGCAGCATAGGTGCCAACTTCACTTTCATTCTAAATTGGCCCTTTAATGGCACGGGAATTAAGAGATGGAGAGGGGTCACGATCGGTAAGGATGCCCCCCGTAGGGATAGAAATGGGGCGGAGAGAAATGCGGAGTGGGAGTAGGGGTTGCGGGAATTTGTCTCAGTACTATCCCCACCTATAAATTAAATAAATTAATTAATACGTAACTATATTTGTCAACATCTCTGTACATATTATATATAGTAGAGGTGGTGGGGATTTGTATCGGTACTATCCCCACCTATATATATATATAGAGAGAGAGACACACATATACATTCAGACATATACATTATAATTTGAAAACTCATGATATCATGATTTGTGTGGTAAAATGATGATTTTGTTATTTTTAGTTTAATGAACTTTTTTTGTGTATTGCATGTTTGCAATAAGATAATAATAGTAGCAGATATGACTTTAGTTATGCTAATAAATACGGAGAAATATTTTTAAAAGATTAAAGTATATTTTAAACTTAATTTCATGTTGAATATTAGTTAAAAGTTCAAAAGATTGATTTATACAATTATTTGTTGATATTATATATGAAAAATTATGAAAAATAGAAGTTTATTTTGAACCACCCATTGGGGCACCCTGATTGGGTAGTGGGGTGGGGGCGGGGGAATAGCTTAGGGCAAGGGGAAGTTTTTAAAGCACAGGAGAGGAGACGGGAGAGGGTTCTCTAATTTCAAATCCATCTCGTTGTCATTCTTAGTCACCAACTCTTTAAAATCTAGAAATTTTAGATTTCCCTCACATAAGGTTTGAAGTAAATGTTAACTTTTACCTCCAAAAAAAATTCTACAAAATATTATTATAAAATTAAATGTTATTTGTATTTACTTTTTTTCGATCAAAGTAATTGTTATGCTTCCTTCTACATAGGTAACATAGCAAGGCCAGTATAATTTCAATAAAAAATTTAAGGATAATATAAAATTTGGATAAACATCATGAAGTGATGGTGATGAACCATTTTCAAGGACAATAGCTAATGGACTCTTAAAAGTCAATTTTGAAGTTTGGATAAAACTTGCTTTCTTCATGTGCCCAAGATGAGTTTTTTCAAATTTTGATTATCAGATTTGAAATTTTTTGGATCTATTCGATAGATCTCACCATATTATCCTGTTCTTTGATATCTGTGTATGTTTAATGATGTAATTTCTATCATTAATGCATATTTTAATGAAATTATGATATTTTATATAAAAAAAGATGAAGGTAATTATACAGGGGTTTACCAAGTCAACATAATTTGTGGGCCCAAGGGATTTGACAAGGTTTAATTTATATTGTATAGTATAGGTATTTTATAGGTATTTTAATAGGTAGGGTTTGATTTGGATCCTTTGATCTACATTCAAACTTATTAAATTTAGTTAGACCCAAACCTATACCCAACCCCTTATGGGTCTGAAAAAGTAAACTCAAACTCGAACCCTCATAGGTTTAGGTATTCAACGGGTATTCGTGAATACTTTTTTGAACATACAGTGAAGAACCAAAGTAAAAATATTTTGAAAATATATAGAGTTAAAAAATAACATAAATATCATCCAATTTTTATTTTCAAATAATAAAATCAACATTCGTGATGTTGAACACAATATTATGAACTCAAAGAAAGAATTATTATCTACTAAAACTATTTGTTTTCAAAGTTTCATCCGTGTATATATTCAATCTTTTATTTATTTGCTTTCATTTTTTCTCTTTTTCTTGAAAATGTTTGTATTAATTATAATGACATAGAATATTAGGTTATTTTCCGAATTTACTTATACATACACACACATAGAATATTACATGGGTATTGGTAGGGTCTAATTTGGATTTGAATTTGGATCTAAATCATAGAAAACCATACTCCGCCCAAATTCATGATTCTCTTACAGGATCTAGATTTGGTTAGGGTCTGGGTTTAATAAATTAAAACTAAACCCTACTTAGATATACTGGGTTTGGATTTGATTTAGATAAAATCAGATCCATTGACATACCTAATTCAGTACCATAGGCTACCCTTAAAATAGTGCGTTTAGGTGAAATATGGATGACATCTTTGTCATCTTTGTAATTGGAATAGCACCTTTTTAATTAGATAAGACATCTTTGTCAGCCTATAATCTAGTTCCGTATACAACTTCTTTTATAATCCAAAGCTAGAACGTTGCATTCGATTAATAATAAACAATAATGTTGATTAATGAAACATACGGTGGCATGAATAATTGAAGAGTGCACCTATCTTTTATTATGTTCCGTGAATAGAAGAATCCGAAAAGTTTTAAACCTCTTGTGCTAATTGGACAATAACAAACCAAGAATCACGCCGTTGCATGACCCATCTTCGAGTTCATTGATTGAGACACGACAATTTGTCCTAGAATTTTCATCTTCCTGGTTTCATCACTCAAAGCTGGAAATGGCATGAGAATTAAGAGGTCACCTCCTTTCCTTAACGACTAAAACCATACGGCAGATAGATGTCAACTTTATTCACTTTCCCCCTAAATTGGCCCATCCAGTGGCATGAGAATTAAGAGGTCGGTATATATATAGATGTCAACTGTATATATAGATGTCAACGATATATACAGTTTTTTTTTAATCAAAGTAATTGTTATGCTTCCGTCGACGTAGCAAGGCCAGTATAATTTCAATAAATATTTGAGCATAATCTAAAATTTGGATAACATCATGAAGTGCAGGTGATGAACCATTTTCGAAGACAGTAGCTGATAGACCCTTAATCATAAGTCAATTTTAAAATTTCGAAGCGATAAAACTTGTGCTTTTTTTTGAATGTGATCAAGGTGGAGGTAATTATCAATGGGTCTACCAAATCAACGTAATTTGTAGGACCAAGAGATTTGACAAGGTTTAATTTGTACTATATGGTTCCATGGGTTACCTTTGAAACACGGCATTTAGCTGAGACATCATTGTCAAGCCTAGAACTAGTTCCGTATAGAACTTCTTATATTATCCAAACCTAGCACCTTGCATTTCGACTGACTAATAATAAACAATGTTGGATTAATGAAACATCTGGTGCGAAAAAATATATATATTCTGAACTAGAGATTCAGTGGATAGATACAAGAATTAGAACTTTGAAGTTGAAAAGAACCACAATCATGGATCCCAAGACAAGAAAGCTTGGGGGATCTCTGAAAGTTCCTTTTGTCCAAGAGTTGGCTAAGGAAAATCCCTCTTCTGTTCCAACTCGTTACGTACGCCCCGACAATGACCAATATCCAACCATCTCGAACGGTGGTTCTTTCCACCAAATACCAGTTGTGGATATGCAAAACTTGTTTAGTTCTGCTGAGGAGGTAAGTGATTTGGAGCTTCAGAAGCTGCATTCTGCTTGCAAGGAGTGGGGTTTTTTCCAGGTATATATACAAGGATTGAATGTCTGACAAACATATATTTGTGTGACAAGCTATTGTATATTTGAAATAGTTTGATTATACAACTTTTTTACAAAAATAAATTACCAAGTATTGATGTTTCGATGTTTGAACCATCAATTTGATGTGAGATTTGAACTCTAACCAACACCCTGGAGAGGAACTTTAAATTCCTTTTGGTGGCCACTAGACCAAAACTCTATGGTTACCTTTTTCAAGGTTTGAGACCATCCCACTTTTTTTTTTTGTTCTGAAAAAACAAAAAGAAACCATCTTCAAATGAAAGCAAAGTCCTATGAAAAATGAATCCGTTGAATGACTTAATCATCTTTGACCTGAATTTTACGAGTGCAAATCAGTTGAAAGTATACATTTGCTTATGTGCTGTTCCATCCAGACGCTATTACTTATGAGAAAAACTGTCAGCAGCTGATTAATCATGGAGTTAGCTCTTCATTGGTGGAGAAATTGAAATCAGAAGTTCAAGATTTTTTCAATCTGCCGATGGCTGAAAAGAGCAAATATGGTCAAGAACCAGGAGATGTAGAAGGATATGGGCAGGCCTTTGTCAAATCAGAGGAGCAAAAGCTTGACTGGGCTGACATGTTATACATGATCACTCAACCAGAAGATTTAAGGAAACCTCATTTATTCCCCAAGCTGCCTCTTCCTCTAAGGTATATATATTTGACCAACCATGCACAACACACACAAAACGGGGAATTTAAATCAAGTGTCATATCTTTAGTCTTGTAATTCTTTAACCATGCAGTTTTAGGATGAAAACTGTTTATGACATGAAACTAACATACGTAGTGTGCTAAAATTTTAGGCAAACTGTACTACTAGTTACTGAACTTTCTTGAATGAAAAAAAAATTAATGAAAATTTAATGGCTACTGATGTACTTTGCCATATGGTTTTGATTGAAGCAATTCAATGATACCATTTAATTTAACGTTTTCATGTCTATCTAAATTTGAATGCTAATGCATCAGACAGGTGAGATTTTTTAGTAGGTAAAGTTGATTTTTCTGTAAAATTATCTACTGAGAAAGATAGTATAAAAGAATGTGTTGATGTGATAATTTTTAAAGTTAACATTTCAGATTTATGTTTAGGGAAGTATAAAGATCCAGGAACGGCTGAATACATGATGACGAAGGGTCAAGCAAAAAAATTAGCTGAAATGCCAATGAGAAATTAACCACCCTGCCGCCCTCCATCCACTATCTTCCAAACCAAATAAAAAGAAAAAAAATATATTTAGAACAACAATATGAATAATTCAAAACATTAACCTATTGTCCATATGCTAGTAAGTCCACTAAGACTTAAGAAACTTTCTTTTTCACTTTTTGTGAGATTGAGAAAAGTAATGACCTGCCAACAATTTCCGTTTGTGTTTTGATCAAAGATTGATTTTTTTATTTTTATAAAACATCATATTTTCATTAAAATTTGCACTAATGGCAGAAATTACATCATCAAATATATACAAATATCAAATAACAGATCTGAAGAAAGGATATTATAAATCTGAAGAACAATAAAAATTACATTATAAATCTCCAAATTTAAAAAATGAGATAAAATAATTGTAACTCTACAGATATCTGTACATGCTTGTAATCATCAAATCTACTGATTAACTGCTTCAAGTCCATATATTATAGTGAGATCCACCAAATAGATCCAAGAAATTGTAGATCTGATAATCAAAATCTAAAAAACTCAAATGTAATAAAAGAAAAATGAAAAAATTATAAAAATCTCTCACTAGAAATCCTTAGAAGAGAATAAAACTCCACTAAAAAATTTAGGAGAGAAAAAAACTCTCACTAGACAACCCTAAGGAGAGAAGAAACTCTTACTAGAAAATTTTAAGAGATATTTTATTCACAAAAATGAAAAGAAACTATAGAGAGAGCCCCTCCCATGGGGAAAGATTAAAAAAATCTGATCTCTCTCTCACGGAAGAGTTGAAGGAGAGTTTTAGTTAGAGAGTTTTTTTCAAAGAGAAGGAAGAGAGAAGGAGGATGACCTAAGATATTTTAGGTCAAAATATTACTGATATTATAAAAGATGAAGTTGAACAATAAAAAATCACCAATTCACTGTGAAAATGGTTACAATGAGCTCAAATTTATTGAAATATCTTGATTCACTGTGCAATTTGAAAATAAAACAAATCAGTTACGATTTTAAGTTCATTATATAATATACATCTAAATTTATACTTAGACTTAGGTATGCTAAGTTCTCCTTGTAGCTTATTTGTATGTTAATCAATCCAATAACACTGCAATACATGAAACTAACAATGAAGTTTGTGCGCAAAATTTACTTTTCTTTTCTTTTGTTATGATACTAAACCGATATTTATGGTAGTTACCCTTATATTCCTTCAAATGTTCTTGGTTCTGCTACATAGGGAAAGTCTTCATGAGTACTCTATAGAGCTCAAAAGTCTTGCCTTGAAGATTCTCAACCTAATAGCAAAAGCATTAGGAATGAAACATGAAGAAATTGAAGTGCTTTTTGAAGAAGGGTTGCAATCCATGAGGCTGACTTACTATCCTCCATGTCCTCAACCTGAGCTGGTCATAGGCCTCTGCCATCACTCTGATCCTGTTGGCCTCACCATTTTACTTCAAATCAACGATGTACAAGGTCTCCAAATCAAGGAAAATGAAGCTTGGGTTCCTGTTCTTCCACTTCCTAATGCTTTTATAGTCAACGTTGGTGATATCCTAGAGGTAAGGATTCGCATAAATATAAGGCTTTATTGTGAATTGCCCCATTAACAAGTACATGCTTTTCAATTTGCTCCATCGTTGTTTGTTCTAAGGGTCAGTCACACTCTGCTCTGCTAAGCTTTGGGGGTAGGCACACTTTTGACTTTACTATTACGAGCCTTAAAATTGTATACTTGGCCCCTTGAAAACTAGTCAAAGATATAACTATTAACGTCATAAGAAAAAAAGTGAGTGTAAGGATGTTAATGCCCTTTCATTTCTGAAATGATTAATAATTTATTACTGTTGCCATTTTGTTGCTAAAAAATTTATATCTTCTCTATAGTATCTAATATACAAAAAATCAAATTAATAAAACCAAAAAAAAAAGCTTTTTCAATTAATATCCTTAAAGTCTTTTCAAATTCATATTGAATTAATGTTCTTTTATCTTATACATTGTTTTCAATTTATTGGACTTTAAATCTAATAATAATAATAAATAATCTAGTAATAAAAAAAATAAAGCTTGTTACTATAAAAAATAATATAGTAATAACAATAAATAAAGTTGGCAAAATTTTGAAATCATACTATAATATTAAGCTTGTTACTACTTAACATAGTAATATTTTATTCTTTTTGTTTAGGGATAATTTCAGATACATCCCCTGAGGTTTCTGACAGTCTCACTCCCCTCCCCTGTGGTTTCAAAAATACTACTAACCTGCCCTAAAACTAAATAGGCAGTCTCAAAGTAGATCCAATTCAAAAATACAAATAATAAAAAAAATGGGGAGCTGGAGAGAGGAACAACTATATACCAGAAATGCCTTTATTATCTTGCATTAATGAGCTAATCTCATATGAAGAAAGTGGGTTGAGAAGAGGTTCAAGAAACTGGAAGAAAAAGAAAAATTGATGCTAGAGCTTTTGCAATAGGTAGAATTGGCAAAAAACAAATTTGTTACTATTCAAAATTTTGTTAGTGAAAAACTTGAAAATATTGCTTTACAAGGGTAGTGTTCTGAGTCATATTAAATAACTTAATTTGATTCTGAATCAAATGGAGGTACGAGCAGATGGGGTTAATTTGACAGGGTAAAAGCTGGAATAAGTGCAGAAACTTGGGACTTTAAGAGAAGAATTTTAGAATTGGCAATACAAAAGAAAGAGTTTGATTCTGTTCAAAACATCCTAGGCAGACTTGTCTCTGAAAGTTGATTAGGAAACTCAACTCTGCCAATGTGACAAAGAAAATTAGGAAAAATGGTCTTAAAATTCAAACGCTGTAGGGTTGTTCTTGTGAGGTACCTCCTCACTGGAGAAAATTGCAGAAATCCCGGACGAACGAGTTGCAATGCTGAAGGTGCCTTTAACAGCATTCATGATGATTATCCTGAACAAAATATTAGCAAACTTGTGAGGGTATTTAAGCCTCTTTGACCATGATAATGTAAGAAATGAGACATAAAATTCTGACAGGGGAGGTTAGTGGTATTTTTGAAACCACAGGGGATGGGAGTGAGACTGTCAGAAATCTCAGGGGAGGTATCTGAAATTATCCCTTTAGTTTATGTAAATTGTTAGATGAATATTTTTGTTATATTTTGTTTGTCAGATTAGTCAACTATGAATTACTTAACTAAATTTTTAATAAGGACTAATATATATTATCTAAACTTAGAGGAGAATAAATAGAGATTAAATAAAAAAAAATCACTTTCTTCACCAGAAAAAGGGCATTAATAGTAAACTATATATAATTTCATCAACAAAAGAGCAATATTGTCGCCCTTCCGGGTTCGGTTCCGTGGTTGTAGTCCCAGTTGGGGGAGAGCCACGTCCAGGGATCGAATCCCGGCACTACCGAGGCTGGTGATGCTTGGGGCAGGCCGCTCCCAGCCTGCAATAGGGATTAGTTGGGCCGTACGGTATTACCAGTCCATGGGCCCAGATACCCTACTGCGCAAAAAAAAAAAAAAAAAAAGAGCAATATTGTCATAACACTCAATTTTCTTGACAAAGTTAAGATTTCAAACATTGACAAAGGTAAGATTTCAAACATTCACTAGATTTCTGGTGGTGTGAGGTGCATATTTTTAAGGTTTAAGGTGGTAAAGTACGAGTACCTCCAAATCCAAAGCTCAGGGGAACAAAGTGGTGAATAAGCTTTGTTTTGATTGGATCTGTCCTCTCCCTAGACTTCCAATATTTACATTTTTTTTCCAACATTTACCTAATGTGCCACAACAATCCTATAAAAGCCCAAATTGTCATGCGGAATGCATTTACTCTCCGACTACAATTAGCTTATGTACCAAATTTTTAGTAACTTAGTCATCAGAATCTTTTGCTAAGCTGTGACTGATAAAGCTATCAGAACTTCCAGTGTCCACCAATACGTTCACTACTACACTTCTCATAACCTGTTGTAGAGTAATGGTCTTTCTTTTGAGCCCAGAAGACAAAGCATGAAATGACATGTCTACCACAACCCCAAGATTACTAGTAACCTCATCTTGCTTCCCTTGGACATCTGCAAACTCAACTTCCTCCTCTTCGTCTTCTACCATCAGATGCAGCTGCTTCATTTTACTTTGATGTCCTGCTCCAAATATGTTGGCACACTTGAAACAAAGATTATTATTCCTCCTGTATTGGATGGTGAAATTTTCTATATGATGTTAGGACTAGCATTCTGATTAGCAGAAGCTACTTTTTCAACTCGATAATGAGGGAGCCCATAGATATTAGTTCCAATACCATGGCCAATTTTGATTTTATATACTTCAAATTTGGAGTCCACATTCTGCCTAGCCCCTAGTCTAATCTGGCTACGTCAAATGCTACTATTAAAATCTCAGGTTTGAACATCTTGACTGTGCCTAATTTCTTCTCTAAGCCCGCTAATGAAACTGGAGACAGAATATCGTTCACTAAGTCTTAGGGCAAATTACATTTTACCCCCCTGTAGTTTAGCATTTTTTACATAACCTCCCTATGATTTCAAAAGCTATACATAACCCTCGTATGGTTTATATTAAAGTGTCAAAGTGATGGAAATTGTCATTCGTAACGAAACTTCTAAAAATGTCGAAATTACCCTTATAAATATATGGCACACTAACTCCCTTATAGTTTAATATTTTACCATATAACCCCCTTATGATTTTCAAAATATATACATAACCCCCCTTGATTAATAAATAATTTTCAACTTTATATAATGGTATTTTTGATATTTTAGGTGACTCCGTTACCAATGATCATTCCTGTCACTTTGACACTTTAATCCAAACCATGAGGGGGTTATATATAGTTTTTGAAACTATAGGGGTTATGTAAAAAAGCTAAACCACCGGGGGGTAAAGTGAAATTTGCCCTAAGTCTTATTACTCGTGAGGAGCATCAAAGTATTCACCTGTTCAAACTTCTCTTGGTATTCTTCTAAATTACCAATCTATTGCGACTTATTGAAATGTTCCAAATTTCCTCTGTCAACAAATGTGTGCATGATAGTCCTTTAATTCCTTCCAAGACACACTGGATAGGTTTTTCAATCTTGACCCCCAGGAAATAGTTATCTGTTATTCCCTCATGATACATTTCAATCACATTCATTCTATTTTCATCAAAAAAATTTGTAAAACAAGAATAATTTATGGCATTTTCTCATTCATTCCCTGAGCTTATCCCCAAAGAACATAGGTAATTCAACCTTAAGAGTAACTGGGAAAAGGAATCCTATTCCAGTTCTCCTTAGTAGTCGCTCCAGGCTCATTTGTGGACAGCAACTTCTGTTGCTTCTAGGAGGTGGGAATCCCGCAATTTTCTTCTTCGCAGATCACTTTCTGATTGTCTTTACAAGACATCACCTTCATAGAAGAGTTGAATTTCTGATACACATTATGAATCATGGACTCCATCTTCTTGCCATTGCTTTCCCACTCATCTTTAAACTGTTGCTGGAAATTATTCATGGAGTCTAACTGCTGCTAAAAATTTCCTATGGAAGCCAGAGCCTTGTTCAACCTTGCTTCTGTTTCTTGACCTGCTCCTTCAAAGACTTAAAACAAGTAGTTTCAGCCATGATCAGGGGGTATTCAAGCAGCCAGAGTCAACCGCTTCATACCAACAACTATCAGGGACTCAAACATTGGAGTCCGAATTAAGTATTGATTTGGGAGAAAAATTAACTAGAGAAGGAAAGAATTAGTTCAGAATGAGGAATGATCAGAACGAGAGAAGAAGAAAGAGATGCAGAGAGAAAGATTGACTATAAGAAAGGAATTACTACCAAATCCCTTTCCTAACTAACTTCACTAACTGAAGGAAATTAAACCAAGCTATTCTAGTATTTAGTTTCCTAATTCTTCTAATTTTGGTGTCTTGTTTGTTTAGTTTTCATATTAGTTTAGGAATTAGTTTCCTTCATTTCTTTCTTGAGCCTGTTCCGTTTGTTTGTTTATAAATATTTCGCTGCCATGCTATTTCTTCGAGTGTGTGATTTGTTTTGATTATTTATCCTATGGGTTATTTTCCTACAAAGTATTAGAGGTCTGGACTTTGATTCTAGGGCTTGTTCATGAAATTGAAGTATGGTTCAATGTTATTCATCACGTTATGATGTTTTGATGGTAAAAATGATTTTGAGATTTGGAGTTGGATGATGAACAAAAATTTCAAGCTATTGGAATTTGGGATTTTGTCTAAAAGGGGTTCACGGAACCTATAGAAGGTACGAATTATCAAGCAGTTAAAGAGTTAGAGAAGGATAAATAGTTGGATTGCAAGACATTCCACTATTTCAACACCCAAGTCCAATAGCATGTAGCCAAAAAAATTTATAGATGCAAATACAGCAACGGAGGTTTGGAAAAATTTTGATGAATTTCTATGGTCATGGTGGAGAAGAATTTTGTGATGAGGTAGGAGAAAATTTTTTTTGATGAGTCAAAGAAAGAAGAAATTGCAGAAATTATGGGTACACATGAACATGAAAAATTTGTGGCCGAAAAAGAAATTGCACATGTGGTTGAGAAAGAAAGTGAAGTCGTTGGTGATATGGAAAATGTAACTAAAGATTGTGATAAGATAGAAATCTTTTATTTCATTGTGGTTGATGAATTTTTTTAAGCAAAAGATGCAATTGTTAGTGTGAAAAAATTAAAGGAAAAATATGGTGATGTTAAAAACATTGGAGGTGGCAACTATGATTTTCTGGTGTTGGTGACATGGAGTAATCAATGGAGTTTGGATGAACATGTTTAACTTTTTTGACATTAGTGATCAAGGCAAGAAATTGTTCGAAAAGTTTAAGTTTCGACCACTATTTCGTGTAAAGATGAAACTAAAAATCAATCATAAGTTGGAGTTAAATGTTGTGTCTACTGCAACTGAGTTTTTCATGGAGATTCAAGTCCGAAATGACATTGGAGGTGACCACAATAACGAGTTTGGTTTAAGGAAGGCAATAAAGAAAATTAAACCAAACTATCTTAGTATTTAGTTTTCTAATTATTCTAGTTTCTTGTTTCGGTGTCTTGTTTGTTTAGTTCCAATATTAGTTTAGGAGATTTCAATCAGTTCCAAATAAGTTTCGGTTTACAATTGTATTTGTTTAAGAAGTTTAGCAATGCATAAAAACTACAAGAGTAGTAGATTATTACTTGAAAAATTGAGTCGAGTTTTGAGAGTAAATTTGAGGGAAAGTCTCATAGTTTAGATTCGTAAGCGAAAAGTTACAATTTGATATTGCTATGATTGAGTTTTGAGTTAATAAATAATTGAATATTTGTTTGTATATTTATGCTCCTTCTCTTCTCACATACTTTTATATGTGTTAAAATTGCTTTTGTTTCTTATTTGTGCCCTATTATAAAAAAAAAAAAAAGTCTTCCCTACTTATCTAAATGGGGCCAATGGGTAGAAAAGGCCCATGGCTTAGGTTGGGCACCTCTAGGGGTGTCAATATGTCGGGTTTGGATCCAGACTCGACTCGGACCTGATAATTTTTTCCGAATATGGGTTGAGAAATAATTTTGATACCCGAATCCGTTTACTCTAACAAAAAAACAGGTCGGATACGAAATATAGGATTCCGACCCGGACTCGAACAATATATTAATAATTATAAAATATAAATATTTCTAAATACATTCTTTTACCAAATTAACGATTTAGTAATGACTTTGTAGATTGATTTATGGTTAGTTTTGGATTGACTATTGAGTTATTTTGTGATTTAGTTTTGTAATTTGATTTGTTTAAGTTTGGAGATTAGATTTGTGATTGGTTTTGGATTTAATTTTGAAATGTTTAAATTTGGGCTTTTTTTTCCCGAGTAGACCTGGATCGGACCCACAACCCGTCAAACCCGAATCCGAAACTCTAAGATCAAAATCTGTCGGGTATACGAGTCGGATCCGAATTTACTACATAAAAACAGATTGGGTTCGAAATTTTCAATTTCAGTCAGAACCCGACCCGTTAACAGACCTAGCCACCTCCATTGCACTTGGGAGGGGTAGCTGCCTAAGGTCTGTCTAAGTGGCAGGGTCTATGTAATAATTTGTGATAGCAAGGGTTTCCATTCGCAAACAAAAAAAATAGAAGAGATGAAAAAAGAAACTCTTGCCAAGTCAGCATATTACATGTCTTTGGACTTAAGTCATTATTAAAATCACGAAATGATATCCAATGATTCATTCAACTTTTTTTTTTTTGTTGAGGGTAATGACATTCAACTTGAATATCCGATCTATGTGGCAATACCAAAAGACAATTTCAGTTCCCAATCTTAGTTTAATATAGCCCAAAATGCAACGAACCCCTATTATGATATATTCCTACTATAGTTGGCCAACCTCATCGAGTCCATGGACCGAATGAGCTAGGCCTTTGAAGTATCACTTCTAAGAGCATTTTCTCTTCGTGTGTTTTTCATCTGTGTTTTTAAACTCGGACTGGACCGGCTAATCCAATTGATCGAACTAGGAATCGGCCAAGTGTTTGGTCCGAGTTATCCTAAAAAATTGGATGGGTAGAAATTTGGTCAAATCAGGTCAAAAATCGGATTTGACCGGGTTTGACTGGAAAAACTGGAAGAACAGGTTGGTGTCAAAGTTTTTTTTTTGAAAAGATCAAAGTATTTTCAGTATTATGTTTCGACCCCTAGGTTGTTAAAAATTATTAACATACCTCAAATATTTCATATTTTATAATTGTTGTCCTATAGTTTGGTGCTATTTTTCAATCAAGTTCATAATTTTAATTCTAAACTTGTTAATGTTCATTAAATAATATAAATTGCTACTTGATCAAGTTCTAGCCTCTCTCTTTTACCCTTTTATACCTGCTGGCACGTATACATGCACATACACATGTTCGCATGTGTATGGAGTACGCAAAGAGAGAGATTGGTATATACTATTGCTTTGTATAAGGTATGAGAGTGGGAAAGGACAACTTTTAGCAAACGCAAAAGAATTGTTATGTTTCTAAAGATTGTAGCCTTTGTGTGTAGAATTAGTACTTGTGATTGCAGGGGATCGATCCCGTGACTTAAACTATTGAAGCCAGTTAAGTAACTATCCATTCGCTATTGTCATTCGGAAATTAGTTTACAATTATCCCTTTTTCCTCAAAACAAAATATTCCTGCATGAAAATCTTTTGAAACGTACAAACAAGTGCATTATGTCATATACGAAGTATGGATACTAAACTATTGAACAACAGGTAATCTGTCTAGCATTATTTACAATAATAGTTAGACTTACAAACCTTTTGCTTTGGTATGAAAGCAATTCTTGATTATTTTGTGTCGTCAACTTGGCAGATTATAACCAATGGAGCTTACAAGAGTGTGGAGCATCGAGCAATTGTAAACTCACAAAAGGAAAGACTTTCAATTGGTACGTTTACTTTCCCAAAATTGGATGGTGATCTAGGTCCAGCACCAAGTCTCATCAATCCTGAAAATCCAGCAAAGTTTAGCAGAGTCCTCATGGTGGACTATTTGAAAAGACTATATTCTCGTGAATTAGATGGGAAATCATATATCGATACGATGCGAATTTAAGCGAAGATAATGTCTATTATGTTGCAGGTTGAAATGAAAGATGTGGTTATGTATATGCTCCTTAAAAAATTGTTGTTTGGTGGTTATCTGATCTTTGTTGGATAAAAAACAATTATCAATTTGTTGGTGTCTCTCTAAGCAAGATCTTGTTTGCCTATTCGTGTTTTCTCTTTTAGTTTCTTTTTCCTCTGTTAATTATCCAAAGACATATTAGTTCAATTTTCCAGTCCAATGGCTTCATTTCTTTGCACACAATAAAATACTAGTTGGTTTCCTCTCAATCATTTTCCCGAGAAATGAGAGCCCTTTCCAATCTAACGGCCAAACTGTTATATGTGCCTAGAAGTATTTTGATTTTTTTTCCAAGACAATAAATGAACTGATTTTATATTTAAAACCTTCAACAACTTTTTCACTATCAACCACAAGACTTGACCATAATTTTATCTAAATCGACACACATAAGATTAACTTAAAGTAATGACTAGGAATTAATGAAAATAAATATCGAAAACTGTGGATGTACCATCACCTATAGGGTTCGATGATATACAACCACCTAACAAAACAAAAGGTTAAATAATCAAAGCCCCTAACTTTTAGTGTAATTTGCACTTTTTCCTTAACGTTATCTTAATTTTTTGCACTTTGCCTCTTCTGGTAATGTAATTACTAATTTTACCAGTACTTCCATCTTTCTACACGTATAGCAATTCAAAGGGGTTAGAATACTTGGCTTGCGGTTCTAATGCTTTCAATTATTGTCGAGGTCTCAACCAATAAGGTACTATCTGTTCATGCCTCTGATGTATACGAGTCATTTTAGAAGCAAAACAACTCCCGGAATAAAGCCAACCTATGGGTAATAATGTTAAATTTAAAATTCTATCCTAAAACCAATCGATTTATAGTTGAAGTGCAAAATTCCAAACGACATATTAATTGTATATACGTAGTCTGGGAAAAGTCTCAAATTGGATAGAGCAATTGCAATTGATGGTTTAAATAGTTTTAGTATGAACATTCACTACATGAGATTGATTATGAGACACAATTTTTAATAAGTGATAAAACTTGCTGTATTATTAGATACGTTGTTAATATTTGTATTTCGTTGTCTTAATGGTTAAATATATGTGTTAGTAGTTACATTTTGTAGTAAAATTGACACTGATATTTTGTGACTGGCTGGGCACTGATGTGCTCTCTTTAGGCTGATGTTGTCTACTTTAATAATGAACAATCGCAAGCTCATCTGCGTAGCAAAGTGTGTGGATCCTATTTTGTAAGTCATCAATTTTTGGAGATGGACTGATCCAATCACCCATTTTGCAACAATTTTGATACAAATTGGTAAAGGAATACATCACTCCAGACAACCTCTCAATGTTATCAACAATTTTGTAGAAACATTTATAACCGTTGCTGGTGCTTTCTCTGAGATTACTTTTTTAGATGACCAATACCAAAGAAATTCCATTTAGTTGTACTAAACAAGCTTATTATTCAAGTGTCACCGATATTGAAAGTGAATGATAAGCTCTTTTTCAGTCGGGAGAAAACTCGATAAACAAATCAAATCGTCAGCCATGGTGGATTGTGTTGCGCATGATTCATGAAAGGAGTTGACGGGTATTTTACATACGTGCAAGCTAAAAAATACCGAATTACACCCGTTCACTGCAAGTATACAGATCAACTAGTAGTTTAGGGTATATATCGGGTCGATCCCACAGGGAAGAGTGAACAATTACCGGTATTACTAAAGCTTCTCTATTATTTAGACTATCAATTAATGATAAGAAATTTAACCTACTGCACTTATACAAGAAATTAACAAATGAAAGCTCCTTAGGTTGTGGTATCCCTAACTACTCATGCAAGTGCTATATTTGGATCATTAATTACTACATCTGGGCTAGTTATGGTGTAATTTCCTTATGCATTTGAATCCTACTTTCGTAGTGAATCAATTATACTTATAACTAATCCATACCTATTCTCATGGTTATGAAATTAGCTACAAGTTCATTTCTTCAATGAAATTACATGAAATGAATCACTAAAAACCACATAAGTGCACCTCTACTTTCGTGAGTGTACTCCCTATGTTTAGCACTTCTTGAACTAGTGTTAAATATCAATTTTCATTGCAGAAACAACACCTTAGATAATCACAATCAATGGTACCAGATTAATCATGATTTAAGAAGCCAAAGTGCTAAATAACTTGCTCAAATCATAGCAGTCAAATAACCAAATAATAAACACTAACAATTATAGAAAGTTCAACCAAACCCAAGGTATAAACTTTAGAAACACATAATGAACACAAAATCCAGAACTTGTATATTAACTAAACTTGGAATCAAATACAAAAGATAAAGAGTTTGGAAGGAATACAACCCTTGTCACATGAGCTTTCTTCCTTGCCTTCTTCATCCTCCATCTTCATCCTAATCTAGATAATAAACAAGAATGGAAAAACTACACTACTCTATACTAAGCTAAACTAACACTAGAGAGATGAAAGAGCTACATTTCTGCAACTTCAAGCTCTCCCGTAGCTCACTCTCTATTTTTCTTCTATGAACTCTAATCCCCTATAGTCTCCATTCTCCTCTTTTCTTCAATGAATTTGGCTATTTAATGATGAAAGGTGGTCAAGAAATGAAGCTTTACACTTTCTCCTTACAGCTGGTAATGTTTCTCACATGTCTAGCATCCCATGTGAGTTGGTGGAGGTGAAATTGAGTTTTCCGCGTAAAAAGCAGCCTTCTCTGACCACAATCCGGCCAGGAATCCGGCCACAAATCCGGCCAAATTCAGGCCGGATTGCTACAGTAAATCTGGGCTGCTACAGTGATCCGAGCTGCTACAGTACCTCCGATCCGTATGGATCCGAGCTCGGATCCACTAACCCAGAAACAGCCGAGGGTTCGGATGAATAGTGGATCCGAGTGTGGATCACTTGCTCTGTTTTTGGCCCAATTTCAACCGATCTTTTCTTGATGTTAGAGGCTGAACCAGCTCATGTCTAAAACACGAAAGTTGTAGCCTTATGCGTTATCGTTCCAATGCATCAAGAATCACCTCATTTGGATCTGTGTAGGCTGAGATATGATGGAAATACCCTTGCCTGCTCCATGCCTTGTTCCAGTTTCGACCAATAGCCATTGACTCTGTACTTCGGCTTTTTGACCTGGAAAACCTTCAAACTGGATTCAGATGTCTTCACCAAAGTTGTAGATCTATCTCTTATCTTCAAATGGGTTCAAGAATCATCCCAATCCAATCATTGTAGCTCAAGTTATAGCCGAAATACGAAAATGTGTCAAAACTGTCAAAATACACAAAATCCAAGTAAAAAGTGATAAAAACCTCATTTAACCACTTAAAAGCATTTTATACCAATTATAGCCAAAATGAATCATTTTCTTCCAATAATATATCCAAAGTGACTAAAAATAATATAAAATATCATACAATTATTACGTAAATTAGTCACTTATCAGGAGTTAGCTATAACAAAAACACTAGCCTTGTCGTAAAACAAATCAGAAAATTTGCACCTCTGAATGAGCCTTCAGCTCCCCATTTGTTTTTCTCAGATTTTAATTTATTTAATTGATCAAAATATCATTAATGCTTTTTGTTTGGATTGAAGCTAAAAATATTGTTTTATTAGTTAAGTTTAGTTTCTAAAAGCAGAATAGTCCAAATGTGACATATCAAAAATAGGAAAGAGTGCCAATAATTGTGAAATGTAAATTTCAATTTTTTTAATTAATCTTACCCAAGTAGCATATGATCAGGTTTGAGGTTGGTTAATTTACCAAAAATTAGAACAAACAATTAAACGTTATGAACATAATATTAAGGAAATTTTCCAAAATTCCTTTAGTCTTTTATTAACCTTAACAAAAGTAAGTATGTTTGTCCAAGAACTATAACATATCAATAAGGAAATATCTTTCAAATATCTAACTATATAAAGTGTGATTTGAATTTGTGGTGCTAAAATTTTGTGTAATCTTTTACATTATCGTTAAAAATTTCAAAAAGTAAAACCAATTTTTAGTAACATAGCTTTTATAGCTAAATATGAGTTATATTATTTAAACACATGACACATATAAAGTGTGCCTTGATCACGAATTGATATCAATTGCAAAAGATAGGGTCAGAACTGATTATTGTGTAACATAGGCAACCAAATCAATTTGAAACCAAAATTTAATGAATTAAAATGTCCATTTATGGAGCATGTATGAACGCAGGGCAGGGACGGTTGATATCCTGAATAGTGTAACATTTTTAAACTGTTTGTAATACTATGTTAACTTCTTGTACATTCTTATAATAGATGTGTGATATTCTGTTGTTGTTTATGTAAATTCCATATGTAATAATTGTGTTTTTGTTATTAAATTTTACAAGTAATTCATATAAAGTTACACTTTGTTCAAAAAATATTACATTATTCTAAACGGTTGTCACTCACAACCCCGTATCCGAGTATGTATGTCTCCAAGGTCTTTCCCATAAGAACCCAAGGAATTTTCACGCTGTCAAGGTTTTGGTTGACAAGTGGACATTGCTAGTTGCCACAATACCACCCCATCCAGCACGTCCACAAGTTTTTTTCCATGAAAACTTCAAGCCGCCATCGTCTTCGTCCTCGTTTTATCACCTTAATAGAGTTTCTGCAAGCACACAAAGAAACTCTATGAAGTGATGGTTTCATAACTTATGTAAATAAAACCACCCATCTGAGCTCTCTTTATCAGATAAACAGTTACCAAAAAATTCCAATGGATCATCATCTTCTTAAAATAGAGGCAAAAGATTATATAACCTGCTCACTAATTTTGGTGGTTTCATTATATTTTAGGGTAACAGCATGAGATTATAGTATCTCGAAATGATTCTGTATAGGACTTTTTTTGGTTATTTAGAACATTATTACTTTTCATAGCTATTTGCCTTCACTTTCATCACTAATGACGAATTATTAATTTCCTAGTTGACTTTAGGGATACAGCTTAGGTAGTTTCTCATTTAGAAACGTGCTCTTTTTTATTTATTTTATTAAAAAAACGTGCTTGTTCTTTTATATAATGTCAAAGTCCATTAGTTTCCTCAGTCTTCACGTTGTTGAGTTGAATTGTATGCTGATGAATCAATCTTGCATGACTTGGTCAAGAGAGACACAGTTGAAGACTTGGACCACTAATTGATCTAGTTGTGAAGTCGTAATTGTAAGAAGCTTCCGTCCGGTCGTGGCTTGACTTGAAGAAAAATACGTAAGAAAGCTTCTATCTATATTACAAATTGTTTCAATTAATCAACAACTTCGATTTGTTTATTAAAGTTAAATTAGTTGTAAATAAAATGTATCCACATATTCTGACGGCAAGTAGCATTTTAAAACATGAAGAAATTGTCTAATTTCTTGCACTAGTTTATGTTCCCCTTTTTTTGGAGGAAACACTACTATTTTATGATCCCTGAATTCCCAACACTTGAAAAATTCTTCATAGTTATGTTACTCAAAAGGTAAAAGCCGTGTGTGAGTGAGGGAAAATTGCCATTTTGGAACCTTTCTTAATTATAAACTATACAAAAATTTCACCGAGAACCCCTAGAAAACACAGAGAACTCTCACTAACAAATCTTAGAAGAGATTTTATTAGAAAAATAAAACAAAAGCGGAATCTATTTGAAACCTTTCTTAATTTTCAACTTAGTCCTCTATCACCTAACTCTTTGAGGTTACTCAGATTGCATTTTCTAAAGAGTTTTTGGGAAAATTTTACGATAATACTTTTAAAATATGATGTATTAATTTGAGATCAAATAAAAGTGCGGATGTGGAAAAAAAAAAAAATCTGCAAAACATGAAAAAGTTTCCTCTCAAATGTAGCAATCCACTAATGCATGCAAAAGGTGCCAATAATTGACCGACTTGTAGAATTTTTCAACAATATCGTTAAAAACGTGTTTCATTAAATTGCTAAAATGTGAGAAATGAAATCATGCGTGTTGCATGACACATTACAAATCGAAAGGTGCCATTTGGTTGCGTTCCTTAGATATCCACAAATTAGCCACATATCTTCTCCGAAGGTTATGAAAGTCGTTTTTGATACGATAGCCCACTCGTTGTAAGTGTTTGAAGCAGACAGCTACCAAAGTGCGCAAAACTCATGGACCAAAACGCAACACGGACAAGAAAGAGAATAAAACCTCAACCACTCCGATTTTGATATATTAAAGGATAAGTTTGATTCAAACGACGAACCACACACCACAAGAGAAAAAACTATTTCAGATTTGTTTCTGGATGTGGTAATTAAGGTAATAAGTATCTTTATTGTAAGTTCAAAAATTCTAAAAATTGGTCGCGTATGTATGTAGATATTTAAGAATTTTAAGTGATTTTGAAAAAAAAATCTACTCTAAAATAACAGACATTGATTAAGAAAATGAATAATTGTGAATATTATTCCTGATTACATACAGAAATATTTCAAATAGATGATGAAGTAAAACAAAGGATATATAAATAATCTTTTTTCAGGCTATCATGGAGACACCATTGGATGCTTAAAAAGACAAAAGGATGACAAAGAAATGATATATAAATATGTTCAATATAGACAAATAGATTTACCTACTGAGCTTACAATTCAGTATAGAAATTATCATTTAAATGGATAATCTTAATTACTAGGATATTGTTGCTGAAGCATTAAGGATTAAAAATGACTTGGTAGAAATTTAGAAGACGATAAAATACTTTGGAATAAAATGGAAAATTTTAAAATAAAAATCAGGATTAATAGATTAGAAGAAAAAATGATTAGAGAACCTGATATTAAAAAGTAGAGGCTAAACAGATATATGAAAATAAAAATGAACCAGCTATATTTAGGGCAATTGCAACTATGAAAATACCAAAAGATTTATAAAGTAGAAAATTTTATACAAGCCTATAATTCAGATATATTAAACACTCCTAGATATATTAACAATATCTTTAATGGACTACTAAAGGATATGCTGCAGTCCATTCTTTAGGGAAAAATAAAGATTCCAAAGGATTTACTCCACTAGAAAAGATAGACCCAAAGCTATACAATCTTTTGGTATATATCTAGATTTAAACTGTGTCTCTAACACTTAAGAAGCTATAGATAAATGGGAAACAGCTATGAGATTAGTTGTAACTATTAATAAAATGGATTATGATACAAAGTTTATTTTGGGAAACACAGGTAAATTTGTTTTTAAATAATTGGCATGTGCAAAGTTTATTCTGGTGTACAGAGTCTCCAAAGTTTTGGTATTTTCAAATGTAGACCCAATATTTTGAATTTTACATGAATTTTAAAAAAAATTACAGAAATTTGGGATAACTAATAGTCCAAATCAAATTGGGCATGGTAAAAAGTTTGGCTTCGCAATTTTTGGTCCGTAGTATTTGAACTTTTGATAAATATGGCCCCTTAGCTTTTTAAATAGTGTCATTAAATGTTTTAAGATTAAACTAGATGTAAATTAGAATGAAATTCCTTCGTATATGTGCTAGAAGTTATAAAAATAAAAAACTTAGAAAAGGTGGTTAAATTTATTTTTCTTATTTTTTTTGAAGAAGAAAAAGAAATTTGAGAAAAACTAAAGAAATTTTGCTTGTGCTAGAATTAGAAACTCCCTTTTGCAAAATTTTTTAGTGTTTTTATTTTTTATTTGAAGAATATAAAGAAATAAAAATTAAATTAAATTTAAGGAAAAAAACAAGAAATTATGTTCACGTAATAAATATAAAAACTTCTTTTTTTGCACAAATTTTTGTCTAGCATTTTTCTTAACAAGAATAAAAAAGAACTAGAAGAAGAGAAAGAAATGAATATAACTTGCTCAAGATAGAAATAAAAAATTGATGCAATTTGTTTGTAGTTTCTTTGTTTCTTATGTAAAGAACAAAACAACAAAAATGAGAAAAAGAATAAAAGAATTTTATTCAAAGAAATATGAAAACTTTTTTCATACTAATGTCCTTTTTACTAGCTTTTATTTTTTATTTGAAGAAGACAAATATATAAAATATGAAAACTAAATTTAAGAAAAATAAATAAAGATATATTGTTCATCGAAGAAATAAAAAATACGAATAAAACTAGAAGAAATGGAAATGTAGTTAGCATTTTCATGTGTTTGAAGAATAAAACAGTTTTGATCTAATTCACATCTCACTTCATATTAAAACATGTAATACTATTATTTGAAATTTAAGGGACAAGATTGACTCAAATTCCAGAAGTTTAGAACAAAGAATATTGCCTGATGGCTTCGACTAACGCCAATCTGTTTTGTATTGTTAACTATCCCGTTTTTTCATCCGTTGTCCTAAACTCATGCATAATTCAAAACATCGGACCACATTTACAAAAGATCAAAACTTTGGGGACTCTTCATGCGCATAGATAATAGATTTGGGACGAAAATGGCAATTCTCTCTTGTGATTATATCTTGTATATCATAAATACCCCTCTGACGGGCTGGCAACTTTTGTTTATACATGATGCCCAAATATTTGCGTAATTCACATATCAAATAGCTGAAATTTACAAGTGCAAATATAAAAATGTTGTTATAACGCAGCCCTGTCTTTTCTGGTCTTCAACATGAACTAGAATTTTGCCTGTGTAGTTATAACGCAGCCCTACCATTTCTGGTCTTCAAAATGAACTAGAATTTTGCCCATACCTTAACACGGCCCTTTTTTAATTCATTGTGAATTTATACAAATATGAATAATTTAAATACAAAAATTAACAGCGATCCTACATGTTTATTCATATTAAATTTAAAAAATTAATGTTTTCTAAATGTTCAATTATTTACTAATTTTTAAAATTTCTTTACATATTTTCACTATAATATGATAATATATATCAAATAATGTATCTCATATCAAAAACTTGGTAGAAATATTTTTTATATATATAAATATTTTTCTAAATGTAGAAAAGATCCAGCAATCCATTTTTCTTAATCAACAAATATTCAATTCCAACAATATTGGTAAATCTATTAGTGTAGCAATTAATTTTCTTTTTTGCACTAAGTTAATTCTTATGAATAAAAATGATATTGTTAGAAGAACGAGGAAGCCTAAGAACAAAAATTAGTGTTCATATGATCTTAAAAATGCTAAACAAAGTCCTAAATGATATTAGATGAGATCTATCCTAAATTACAATTTTGGTAGACCGCAAGGTCACATATTTGAATCCCTAAAACTGTATGTCCTCTACCAAAGATAGATGAACTTCACGATCTTAGAATTTTGTGGTCTTTGCAATTCATGATCCCAATAAAACCACCCTTCTCTTCGTGATCTTAGAATTTTATGTCCTCTGCAATTTTGGATCTCGATAAAACCACTCCTACTCCTGCAAATTGAAAGGACATAAGAGAAAAATCAAAGAATAAATTTTCACATCATAGAATAATATGAGACAATTTATTTAGTTTCCTCCCATGAACATGAACTTAAACTACAAAAGTACATTATCACTGACAAAATTAAAATTTTCCTGCAGAACACCACAAAATGTTGAAACAAACAAAGTTATCAAATGCAATAGAAACTTTTAATCTAATTCAACCTCCTTCAAGCTTACTTCTTTATGTTCCCCCACATTTATCCTAAAATAAGGAAAAAATTGGATGCATTAAAATAATATATAACAATATTATCAAATTTTCACAAAATATTGGAGTTATAACAAATAAATTGACCAAATAGATACTAAAGTAAATCATGGTAGCTATTTAATCAAAACTGTAATAGTTACAAAATATCAATTCACCAATGATATATACATGTACAAATTCTAGAATTAACATACACAAATTTCAGTAAGTGAACACAAAGAAGGAAAGCTGACACCTTCTCATTGAGATAAAATTTCAACTGAACAGGCCTGTTGTTAAGTATATTTAAATGAAACAATAAAAAAAAATTTAGTTTATAGAGATGAAATTTTAAATTGAGTTTTATAAGATAAGGGCAATAAGGGAAGAGATGATGAGCAATTTGAAATACTAATCAACCATATGATAATGAAAGGAAGTAATTTATAGGATAAGTAAGATTTTAATAATTGTGATTTAAAGGAGATTTTACCACAATTCTATGTAATAATTTGATAGAAAGCAAATATCATAAAAATAAGCTTAGTTGTTTTTGAAAGTTATTTTAAAACTATAGATAATTTTTAGACATATAATATAATCCAAGTAGTATTCAATGTCCGTGGGAAATTCGAAGGGAGGTCAGGCAGATTTGGAAGCTCTTGGAAGATCCTGTTCATTTATCACACTGCTACCGAGAGGCTAACACAGTTGCTGATGCTTTATCTAATGTCGGTACATCTCATCCACACCAACAAGTCAAGGTTTATGACAGCTTTAGTATGTTCCCAAGGGAAGCTCGTGGGGCAATTCGTCTAGACAAGTTAGGTTTGTCTTCAGTTCAGAAAATTAGACGTCTGTAAAAGGAATATATTGTATATCTCTTCCATTAATAAAATAAAAAAGACATTTTCAAAAAAAAAAAGTAGTATTCAATATGAGTAAAACTCAAGTGACTCATGATCCGTTAATTCTCTCTAATTAGTGATGCCAAGTCGGAAAGAGAAGCCATTTTATTGAAATAACAACTTTTACACACACACATATATATATATATATATATATTAGGTCAGCTGTCACTTTACCAAACGACCCGTTCAAGTCAAAGGCTAGAGCTTGCAGGACATGGTGGAGGTCAATCCACGCAATTATGCTAGTGAAATATATATTGTTGAAATAGTAATATAAAGCACATTCTGGACTATATAATAATGGCAATTCAATTTAAGGGAGAAAAATATGAAGGAGAGAATTCAAACGAATGGTTTTAGAACTGACTAAAAGAGTAAATTATTGTGAGGCAAGTTTTAGTAGAAAATAGAATAACAAAATAGCTAGTTACAAAATAAATATTTAAGTGAGGTCAAGACACATGGATGGTCCAAGAAATTCATATGAATTAATTTTGTTATGAGATCCATAACTGCTCTGTAACAAGCATGTTTATTTGAAAATAGCTATCTGCATACTTTCATTAGTCAATCACCCTTACCTTCCTATTATTAATTTACGCACACGCCGTGGTCAAATCAATTGATAATAAGATTAGTCAAGCAAAATTGTTCTAGTTAGTGTCCCAAACTCATTGATGGACCTAACTCCTAACATCAATTTTGAGAAATATTTAAAAACATACAGCTTTTCAAGGACAAAAAAAAAAAGGAATAATTGCTCAAATCTTGCCGCCTCCATAAGAATCTTCATCATTTCATTGCTTCTAAAACAATATATGGTTGGTTTTCCATCTCATCATTTCATTTCTCTTTCCCTCTATTCCCTCACTCTATGTTGCCAACAAAATTTCAACTATTGAGGTTAATATTCTTTTTAAGTTTGTCTCAAAATATATGGACCCCATCCCTCAAAAGAAGCAATTAAATGTAAAAGATGAAGCGAAAGAGACAATGAAAGAGTTGATATAAAATGGTCAAACGCAAAATAAATACATAAAGAACTTAAGAATCTTTTCTGCTTTTCATTTATTGTTACTATAGTTTGGAAGTTGGTTGAACACATAAAAGATATCCTAAAATCTCATTAATCGGCATTAAATCGAATACCGTTGAGTAGCATCATTTTCTACGTTTTAATTGATATGATAGATAAGAGAAACCGTTTTTCCATGTATACATATCCCCTTTAGGTAGTGGGATTGAACAGTTTTCCCGAGGGCATATATTTGTGAGGTATTAGTACCTAAGCTTCAATTTCAACTATTTGCTCATTTGTGTATGGGTATCGAAACATAAAAATGCAATTACTTGCTACAAACTTAATCATTGACTAGAAATCAAAATTTTATTGGAACATGCTAGTGTATATTTTGAGTAATATGAAGTACTTGTGACTCAAGTAATTGTTACTCATCCTATAGTCAGTGCAAATTTGCAAAAATAAACAACCACAGCTCATAATATTCAACTAGGTAAATATAAGTCACACGTAACATATACAATTGCTTCTCTACATTTTAAATATATTTGTCTACACCACGTGTCACTAATCAATTAAACATATCACTTGAAGATTTGTAAATATCATGCAAGTGATCATCCTTGAAGAATTTCAATTCTTCAATAATAATTCATATTTTTTATTTGGTTATTTATTTATTTTTATAAATCATTATTCTTGCTGTTGCTGTTGAAATAATCAAGGTAGTGATCCTTGATGGTTTAGGGCTATAAATATCCATCAACACAGCTCAATACAATTGCACCTGAGAAAACATAGAGATTAGCTAGTCATGTCCTCATTAGATCATGAGAATAATACAATAAGCCTGCAGGAGCTTAGCAAAGAGCCTCTGCTTGCCGTCCCACCTCATTACATTCAGTTGGATCAAGAATCGCCATGTTCTTCTCCAAGCCATCTAATGCCAGCTATTCCCATCGTTGACATGGAAAGTATGACTCTTGGCCAAGCCAAGGATTTTGAACTACAAAAGCTGCATTCATCTTGCAAAGAATGGGGTGTATTTCAGGTTTCTACTAATATATATCCCAAAAATTCTTTACTAGCCCTTTTGGGACTGAAGTTTCCAGAAATATATTTCTTCATTTTAATATATGGTCTTTTTGACATACTAAATGTTATTTGTTTAACAGGGTTAAATTAGTTCCACATGTAATGAAATATTCTTTTTTTTTGTTTTACTTTTGTCTATTATTCACTTATTTAGTTATTTATTTATTTTCTGTCAAATGCCAACCTTCAAACCTCATAAAAGAACTATGATCTTTGTAAAGTTGAATATAAGATTTTAGCAAAACTGAATGTTTTTGTTCAACTACTCTACCTCAGGTGGTGAACCATGGAGTTAGCTCTTCAGTGGTGGAGAAATTGAAATACGAAATTGAAGAATTTTACAAGCTACCTTTAGAAGAGAAGATGAGGTACAAGCTGAGGCCTGGTGATGTTGAAGGTTATGGCCAAACAATTGCTAACTTAACAGATCAAAAAATTGATTGGGGTGATAGGTTTCTTATGGTAGTCAACCCCATCCATAAGAGAAATCCCCATCTCCTACCAGAGCTCCCTTCATCCCTTAGGTCCTCTTCTCTCTTCTCCCTCTCAAAACTATAGTTTTTTGTATGCAACTAAATGTATAAGTATGTTGGACTTTCTCTTTCCTTTTTTCTTTTACAGAGAAGCCGTGGAGGCTTACTTTAAAGAAACCCAAAAGCTTGCCATGGTTTTGTTTAAACTCATTGGGCAAGCTCTGGAAATAGATAAGAGAGAAATGGAAGACATGTTTGAAGATGGGCTGCAATTAGTTAGGATGAATTACTATCCTCCATGTCCCCAACCAGAGCTGGTTGTGGGACTTAGGCCTCACTCAGATGCTAGTGGACTCAGCATTCTTCTTCAAGTCAATGGGGTGGAAGGCTTACAAGTGAAAAAGAATGGAGTCTGGATTCCTGTGAACATCCTCCCAAATGCCTTTGTGCTTCATATAGGAGATGCTATGGAGGTTCATACCTTCTCTCTAGCTTATTTGTTGTATAATGCAACTAAAATATGCATATATCTGACTTTACATGGATAAATTTATCAATGGAGATGGATCAAGTGGCCCCACATGTTGAGTTTTGTCTTTTTCAAACTGATATATTTGATACAAAACCATATAGTTTTTATGTAATCGCTAACTTAGTTGTATGAGTTAACAAATTCAAATTTATATACAAATTATATAAATTTATATTAGAAATAGTAAAAATTCTACTAATTTTTTGAATTAGACAAAACTCAACTGCTAAGACCCCTAATCCCATTTGAGATAGAGTCAAATGACTAAAAGAATAAAAAAGAAAGATAGAATATGAAATGCCAAACTAAGGAAAACTATCATGTCTTAACTTTTCAACAAAATAAGGATCTCACATAAAGTTCTAAAACTTTGAATTTGTGCACTATTTTCTTTAAGAACAACAAAGATGTAAGGCCGTTTGATTGATTCAAATAATTAATTCCGACGAATTTAGTTATGAATATGTGTTTGTATGTACAAATTAGATACCTTTTTTACTCTTCTTCCTTTAAGTTGATTGCTGTGCGAATCTGCAGATCTTCAGCAATGGAATCTACAAAAGCATTGTGCATAGGGCAACTGTAAACTCAGTGAAGGAAAGAATCTCAATAGGAATGTTTTTCAATCCCAAGTTGGAAGTGGAAATTGGACCAGCAACTTCCTTGATAAACGAAAAAAATCCACCTCAGTACAAAAGAATGCCAATGGAACAGTATGTCCAAAATTTCTTCTCTCGCAAGCTTCAAAGCAAGACGATCATAGATCAAATGAGGATTAAAGGGGAGCAACCAAATACTGAATAAAGTTTTTATTCTCAAGAAAAAATAGCATACATTCTGCACTTGAATTTGGAGTTGAAGTTGATGTGTACAAATTTGTGCTTCTTTGTGTGGCGTGTAATTCTCAACATTAAATGAGTAGGTCCTTACCCTACTATCCGCTACTGTTGTAGGATACATGTTCTTATCCTACTGTCTGCTACTGGCGATGAAGAGTTATGTCTCCTTGTATTGCTTAATTGTTGTTTTATGAGTTTTTTTTTTAATTACAAAAGTTGATGCCTAATTGCTAGAAATTTCAAATATCTTGGCAGAGCTATGCATGCATTAGATAGTATGGGGTGGTTTGTAATGCTTGGAATGCATTTTTTTTTCTATCTCAAATTTTTGGTAATCGAGGTCTCCAGAAGTACATGATGGGGCGCTCAATTTTCTAGTGCAACCCCTTTTGCCTTTTTGTTCTTTCGGTTCTAATTGGACCACATACTACTCGCCAACACATTTAGATATCACTTTCAACCTCGAAAGCAGACAAGGACTAGCTCAAAAATTTGTGGTGGATCCGCTTGATTATTCTGCCAGTTCATGGTACATTTGGGCTTGCATGGGATGGGGGAAAAGTATGAAGTGACATGTCTACCAAAACCCCAAGATTACAACTTAATCTTGCTTCCCTTGAGCACTGCAAACTCAACTTCCACCTCTTCGTCTTCCACCAGAATAATTTATGGCATTTCTGATTCATTCCCTCAAATTGTCGCCAAACTCAATTTGTTGTCACCAGAATAATTTATTGTCACCAAACTCTTCGTCTTCCACCAGAATAATTTATGGCATTTCTGCAAACTCAACAAGGACTATTCAACCTTAGAGAAATTGGAAAACGGAATCCTAGAGTACTCCTTAATAAGTGCTTATTTTGCATATTTCTAGTGTGTTTTCTTTCTTAGTTTTTGGTGTGTTTTTAAAGTTTTAAGCATGAAATCTGCTCTTTTAAACAATTATTTCCTCAAGTCACATTTGATTATCAAAACCTACATTTGAATGCTTTAATGCGCAAAACATGTTACTTTTGTAGGTTTTGGTATCTTGTGATCACTTCGGATCAAGTAAAATGGAAGCAAAATATTAGACACAATTTGAAAATGGCTTGAAATGACCAAAGGAACATGTGACCTTAAAAGACAGAGAAAATGCAGGAGAGGAGAATAACGGACCAATATGTGACCCTACCTCAGCGCATTCATTCTGGTGGCAGTTGTGGGGTGAATTCTTAGTTTATGATGAAAAAAAAAGGAATTCTACAACTGGGGCGTTTTTTGGAGACTATTCTGCAAATGGGGTCTTCGCATTCCGCGAATGCGAGGTCAGTGAGCTTGCATTCTGGGAATGCGAACTCAATAAGCTTAAATTTGGGAGAGCTTGCATTTCTATGACTTTAAACTGTCCCGGGGAAACAAAATTTTGTGAGCTCGAGCTCTTTCCCCTGCTCAGCTACTCGGAGAGCTACTCGGAGAACTAAAATCTGCTATCAGAGTTCTTTTCACAAATTCAGAAAAGAAATCTGGGCAACCATACCAAGTGACGGATAATTCTCGTAGGCATCTCATTGTTAGTACTGTTAAAGTATTCAGTGTGATCCCAGTTCAGCAGCAGATAACTGCCAGAAGTTGCACATCTGACTATTCAGGCAAGTAAAACCAGTACATAGACCATCATATTGACAGCATATACAACACTTTCTCAATGCCAGTGCAGGTGTCATTTGGGAGAGCTTAAATGCCCAAAGCTTAAATTTGGGAGAGCTCGCATTCCGCGGAATGCGAGCTCTATTGCCCTCCGAAAAAAAAATTGCGAAAAATTCTGCTGAGCTCGCATTCCTGGAATGCGAAGACCCCCCTTACGGAATACCTCAGCAAAATCACCCCTTTTGTAGAATTTTTTTAAATTTCATCACAAACTTGGAAATTTCTCGGCAGTTGTGCAAGTGACAGCTTTTTCACAGCTTTCTAGCTCAATTTTTTGAGTAGAATTTTAGCAATAACTGCTCAAGAAATAATAGAGATTTCAAGAACAACTTTTGGTAATTTCAAGAAGTAGTTTGACACAACTTGAAACATAATTGTTTGGAGATTAATCTTCTATAAATAGATGCCTTGAAGAACTTGTTTTGCAACTTTGGGGGCTTCGAAAACACTACACGAAATGTTCTCCTTCATTAGAACTTCTTAGTTCATTAGTGCAGTATATCCTTATATGTAATTGGATATAGATGAAGTTGAGGATTGACGTACTCAGGGTATACATATACAATTAACTCATCCACAATCAAGTTTTACATTTATATCATTCTAAATACCCCACATGCGATTTTTTGCAAGTATACGAGTCGAGAGCGAGTATAGGGTATTAAGGGTCAATCCCACAGAGAACATTTTCAATTACTGGTGGTTTTCGAATTCCTTTATTATAGACTACCATAAATATAAAAGTAATGAAAATAACACTAGAAAGCTCCTAGAGGTATGGAATTCCTTACTACTCTTGCAAATGAAATTACTGGTTACTTGTATGTTATTATCTTGGCTAGTTATGGCGTAATTTCCTAATGTATGTAAAATCTACTCTCGTAGTGAATCAACTATACTTGTAACTAAACCATACTTACTCTCGTGGTTATGAAATTAACTACAAGTTCATTTCTTCTATGAAATTACATGAAACAAGTCACTTAAACCACATAGGTGTACATCTACTCTCGTGAGTGTACTCTCTAGATTTATCACTTCCTTGAACTAGTGTTAAATTCCAATTCTCATTGCAAACTTAACGCCTTAAGATTATCACAATTAATGGCCGGTTAATCATGATTAGATAAGCAAAAGTGATAAATAACTTGGTCAAAATAATATCATCAAATAACCAAATAAACATCACTAACAAGATATAGTAAGTTCGTTCATAACTCTAGCCATAAACTTTAACTAAACATGAAGAAAAATAAATCCAAACTTGTATTATAACTAAACTTGAAATCAAATACAAGAGAAAATGTAGTAGAAGAGATATTACCTTGTCACATGAGATCAACCTTTCCATCTTTGCTCCTCAATCTTCATCCAAATCTAACTACAAATACAAGAAGGAAAAACTACACCAACTACTCTATACTATCCTAACTAATGAACTAAAGAAATTCTAGTGAAAGCTACATTTATGGTGAGTTTCTCTAGCCTTCCAAAGTTATGAAAATGTTCTCGGCTGCTATTTATAGAGGATTCAAGAGCCAAATGAGTTGTTTCTAGTTGTCATTTTTGACTCTTGAAACTCCCATGAGTTATCTTTCCAACTTTCCACATTTTTTTTTGATTAGATACAGCCGAAATTGATAGTTAGAATTGAGCTGGAAAAGCTATGTGAAAGTAGGGCAAGTAGATGAGCAAGTTACAGAAAACAGAAGAGAATACGCGACTTCATCTCGTGTATTGGATAGTCGTATTTTCACTTCAACACCACTTCAACCGATATTTTCTCAATGATGGTGGCCGAACTAGCTCTTGTACAAAACATAAAAGTTGTAGACCTTTGCATTAGCTTTGCATTACCTAAGAATCATCTCATTTAGAACCCAGTGGACCGAGATATGCCCAAAATACCATCAACTGATCAGAGCTTTGTTTCAACTTTTGACAACAGAGTTGCACTTCCGTATTTCGGCTTTTTGACTATGAAAACGATTGAACTGGACTTCGACGTCTTCATACTAAATATAGATCTATCTCTTAGCTTCAAAATGGTTCAAGGATCACCTCAATCCAATGCATGTAACTCAATATATTGCTGAAATATCACAAGGTGTCGAAGCTGGAAAACTTTTCTTCTTTTGTTCTTGATTGCATTTCCTCTCTTGCACTTCATATCTTCTTTAAACCACTTCAAACTCATCATCAATCATCCAATTATCTTCTCAAATCACTCCATTAGATGATTGAATCCTTAAACCTACAAAAACATGAACTTTTTACCATTAAAATCCATAGAAATGCAATTTTCACCACTTAAACCATAAAATGCATATTTTCACTAGAATCCTAGTTAATTAGCTAAAAACATGACTAAAACACACCAAATCTAACTAATAAAACACACTAAAAGCACGTAAAATATATACTTATCAAATACCTCCACACTTGAACCATTGTTTGTCCTCAAGCAATAAGAAATACAACCCAACAATGATTCAAAGTTTTGAAAATAAACATATGTGAATAATTCCACTTCATTTCCTCAAAACAGGTAAATAACCATTATGCAATCATTCAACTAAACTCAAGTACTCATAATATCAAATAAAGGAGAGCCAATTATACCGTAATTGTACAAGTCCAAGTCAATTTCTCATCCTTACCCAATTTCACAAGCAAGTAACTCACATGGTCAATGAAATGCTTCCTAAACCCATGATCATCTTCTTATTTAACTTAAAGAGGGATTTATTCATATAACTTAGCTAAATCTATACTTAAGTTGTGAAAGTGCCTTTTGATGCGAAGATCGACATTTTTAGATGAAAATTGCTAGTTACTCAACACTTCACATTCTCAAGTTGCTTTGACCACTCTGATAAGAGTTTATTTTACGTATTTTTAGTGTGTTTTATTAGTTAATTTTGGTTTGATTATTTAGTTTAATAACTAAAATAACTAAGGTTTTGGTAAAAAACTACATTTTATGTTAAAGTGGCTAAACATTGCATTTTATGGATTTTTATGGGAAAAACTTCATATTTTGTAGGTTTAATGATTCAATCATCACATGAAGGACATTGAAAATCATACGAGATATACGGGAGAAGCTTGGAAGTGCAGAAATGTAGTTTTTCCATTCTCTTAGTATTAGATTAGTGTAGTATAGTTTAGCTAGTTAGTTCATCCACTCTTGTATATTGCTAGACTAGGATTAAGATGGAGATGAAGAAGGCAAGGTGATGAGCTCAAGTGACATGGGTTACATTCCTTTCCAACTCTTTATCTTTTGTACTTGATTCCAAATTTAGTTAATATGCAAGTTCTGGATTTTGTGTTTAATATGTGTCTCTAAAGTTTATGCCTTGGGTTTGGTTGAACTTTCTATAATTGTTAGTATTTATTATTTGGTTATTTGATTGCTATGATTTGAGCAAGCTATTTAGCACTTTGGCTCTTTAAATCATGATTAATCTGGTACCATTAATTCTGATTATCTAAGGTGTTATTTCTGCAATGAAAATTGAGATTTAACATTAGTTCAAGAAGTGCTAAACATAGGGAGTACACTCACGAAAGTAGAGGTGTACCTATGTGGTTTTTAGTGATTCATTTCATGTAATTTCACTGAAAAAATGAACTTGTAGCTAATTTCATAACCATGAGAATAGGTATGGATTAGTTATAAGTATAATTGATTCACTACGAAAGTAGGATTCAAATGCATAAGGAAATTACACCATAATTAGCCTAGATGTAGTACTCAATGATCCAAATAGAGCATTTGCATGAGTAGTTAGGGATACCATAACCTAAGGAGCTTTTATTTGTTAATTTCTTGTATAAGTGCAGTAGGTTAAATTTCTTATTATTAATTGATAGTCTAAATAATAGAGAAACTTTAGTAATACCGGTAATTGTTCACTCTTCCCTGTGGGATCGACCCGATATATACCCTAAACTACTAGTTGATCTGTATACTTGCAGTGAACGGGTGTAATTCGGTATTTTTTAGCTTGCACGTATGTAAAATACCCGTCACACTCTTAATTCAAGTACTATTTTACGCGAAAGTCGACATTTGTAGATGAAGACTTCCGGTTACTAAGTACAAGAACCATTGAAATAGAACAAATCTTATTCTCTTCTCTTTTTTTTCTTCTTTCTTCTTTCTTTTTTCCTTTCTTTTCTTTTTTTTTTTCAAGGTAAAAGTAATAATTAGTCCCTCAAAATAATAATCATCAGAAGAGTATTGCAATTATTGACTATATTATCACTTAACTCATAATATCAAGTGAAGAGAAGAAATTTCATCAAATATGCAAAATGTTGGTATAATTTTCTCCACTTTACAAGATATACTTTCCTATAAATGTGCAAATTATAATCACATAATAGTCATTTCCAAGTTAAATGTGAAAAGAAGTTTTCAAGTCACATATATTTATCTCAAAAATAGAAGGAATTTGAATTACTAATGGAGTGGAACTTATTGCCCGTTGGATAAAATTGAAAAGTTTGAAACCCTTTGGGGCATTTTACAATTTTGGACAAAATTTTGAAAAAATTTTGGCAGAGTTTTCCTTTATAACTGGACTAAACTCCCTGCCAACAAACCTAAGATTGACAACATGCAAGTGCAAGAAATATTTCCAAGGCAAGTCCAAATCATTTTGGCAAAGTTTCCCAGTTATCCCCTTATAACTGGACTAAACTCCCTGCCAGCAAACCCAAGAATGACAACATTCAACTGCCAGAAATATTTCCAAGGTAAGTCCAAATCATTTCAACCAAAATTCAATCACATTTAATGTCAATAGGTTCAAGGTTTCCCTCCCCCACATTTAACATGCACATTGTCCTCAATGTGTAAAAGAGGAAAACCAAGATAAAGAAAGTAATACTCCTCTATTGTTGCGATTGAAGTGTCAAAGCATGAAGTTCACGAGCCATTGTCCACTTATCTCCACAACTTCATGAGTTCCATTAGATAACCATTAGTGATATAAACCTAAGGATTGAAAATAAGAAACAAAGGTGATAACGAAAACCAAGATAAAGAAAGTAATACTCCTCTATTGTTGCGATTGAAGTGTCAAAGCATGAAGTTCACGAGCCATTGTCCACTTATCTCCACAACTTCATGAGTTCCATTAGATAACCATTAGTGATATAAACCTAAGGATTGAAAATAAGAAACAAAGGTGATAACAAAGGCATTATAAAACAAAACGGCGATCCGTAACTCCAAACCTTTGTGGTGGTGAAGTACCTAAAAAAAATACACAACAAGCTACTTAAGGTACAAGGAAATACATGAGGAAAAGAAGAAGAGAATGAACAAGGAACTTGCATTTTTCTTTAAAAAGGATCACTAAAAACGTGACAGTAAAAAATGCGAGCATGAGGTCGCGTTTTTGGGACTCATGTTTTCAGTTGAAAAATTACAGGATCAAATACGCGGCTATTGAAAACGAGACTTGAATCGCGTTTTTGTAACTGCATTTTCTATTGAAAAATTGCAGAATTCAAAATGTGACTTGGAAAATGCGACTTTATGTCGTGTTTTGATACCCGCATTTTCTTCATTCTGCAGTTTTTTTGCAAAAATTTCATAATGTTTCAAAAATTATGCTTTTACCCCAATTACTCAAAATGCATCCTAAAGAAAGTAATACTCCTCTATTGTTGCGATTGAAGTGTCAAAGCATGAAGTTCACGAGCCATTGTCCACTTATCTCCACAACTTCATGAGTTCCATTAAATAACCATTAGTGATATAAACCTAAGGATTGAAAATAAGAAACAAAGGTGATAACAAAGGCATTATAAAACAAAATGGCGATCCGTAACTCCAAACCTTTGTGGTGGTGAAGTACCTAAAAAAAATACACAACAAGCTACTTAAGGTACAAGGAAATACATGAGGAAAAGAAGAAGAGAATGAACAAGGAACTTGCATTTTTCTTTTAAAAGGATCACTAAAAACGTGACAGTAAAAAATGCGAGCATGAGGTCGCGTTTTTGGGACTCATGTTTTCAGTTGAAAAATTACAGGATCAAATACGCGGCTATTGAAAACGAGACTTGAATCGCGTTTTTGTAACTGCATTTTCTATTGAAAAATTGCAGAATTCAAAATGTGACTTGGAAAATGCGACTTTATGTCGTGTTTTGATACCCGCATTTTCTTCATTCTGCAGTTTTTTTGCAAAAATTTCATAATGTTTCAAAAATTATGCTTTTACCCCAATTACTCAAAATGCATCCTAGATCATTCTTTTGCCAAAATAATCAATGCACGCACATGTAAAATGGTCAAAACATGTATTTTACCACTTTCTAACGAATCAAAAACAACAATTACTCAAATTGAGGGGTGAGGTTCCTTGATCAAACTTCATTTTTTTTCACCTCATTTGGTCACCTTTGCTTCTATTTCCAAAACCTACAAATGAAAAATAACAAAACAACTTAAACATATAATTTAAACATAAAATCACATAAAATTAACATAAATAACAAAAACATTGGATTGCCTCCCAACAAGTGCTTCTTTATAGTCATTAGCTTGACTATTTTAGCTTACTTTTCAAGGAGGATTTGTTAAAGAATAATCCACCATTTTAGGTCGTGGTGGATTATTAAAAGGTGGCTTAATATCAAAAGCCATGTGTTCTAATGATAAGAAAGATGGAAGTGACTTACCTATCTCAAGTGTTTCATAAATATTATATTGTATATGCATCACTTGATAATTCACCAAAGGAACGTCCACATTGTTTGCTTGGGAAATAATACCTTTAGAACCTATATTCTCAATACATTCTTCAAGAGGGGTGAAAAATAAGTCGTTAAGGCTCACCTCTTAAGGTTCAAGGTTAGTTTCAAAGGTACTATCATGTGTAATGGATATTTTCTCATTGAAACGTAATTGCGATTCATTATTTTCATCAAAATATAATCTATTTTCACATACAACATTCCCACCATTCATGCCAGGATCATCTGGTATATGATTAGAAAAAATAATTTCACACAATGCATGTAATTGATCTTGAATTCTACAAAAGTGAGAAGTTAATTCATCTAATCTTTTCTCAACCCTATCAAAACGGTCGGAGGTTGCATTTGCCAGCTTTTCTATAGCTAATTCCCAAGATGACTTAGAATCATTAGCTAATCGTTCACTTTCTAATTTCGAAGGTAAAGGTGCATTAACTAACCTTTCTATTGCCAATTTCTGAGATGGTTTTGATTCATATTTGATACATTCAGATTGGTAATCATGTAAACAAGGAGAAGCACTATTAACACATTGATTATCCTAACCATAAGCATAAGAATTGCCCCAATTAGGACCATATTGATCAAGATAAGGATTGCAATGCCCCAATTCATCAAAATAATCTACATTTTGTACTTGTCTACATGTATGAGTAGCATGATAATTGACAAGGGACTAATTTATGCTATTTTTGAATGACATTTTATGTTATTTTATGTTATCAAAATATGTTATTTTATGTTATTTTTAATCACTTTGGCAATTTTATAGGAAGAAAATGGATTATTTTGGCTATAATTAGTATAAAATGCTCTTAAATGATTAAATGAGGTTTATGTCACTTTTTACTTGCATTTTGTCCATAATTTTTATAGGATTTGGAAATATACTTCATTTGAATGAAAAGGAAAGTTGATAGTTTTGACACATCTTCGTATTTTGGTTATAACTTAAGCTACAATGATCGGATTGAGATAATTCTTAAACTATTTTGAAGATAATAGATGGATTTACAATTCTTGTGAAGACATCGAAATCCAATTTAAAGGTTTTCTAGGTTAACAAACCAAATTACTGTAGCCAATTTCTATGGTCGAAGCTGAAATAAGGCATTGAGCAATGAAGGGTATTTCAGTCATTTATCAGCCTACACAATTCCAATGAGGTGATTCTTGATGCATTGGAAATCTGACTCAAAGGGCTACAATTTTTATGTTTTGGTCAAGAGTTAATTCAGCTTCTATCATCAAGAAAAGCTCAGTTGAAATTGAGGCAAAATTGGAGCAACATTGAAGACTAAATAGAAATTGCAAAGAAAGGCAGGGGAGCAATCCGGCCGACAATTTGGCCGGATTCTTGTCAGAAATGGCTGCTCTCCACTTGCACAACTTGTTTCCTCCTCCAATAATTCACAGCTATTGATGGACATGTGACAACCACTTTGCAGCTATAAAAAGGATGTCTGAAACCTCATTTCTTGACTAAAATCATCTATAAATAGTCATGGACTTGCAAGGATAAAGAGAGTTTGGAAAGTGCAAGAAATACCACAAAAATGTAATTCTTACATTTTCTTGGTGTTAGGTTAGTTTAATATAGGATAGTTTAACTAGTAGTTCATCCTTCTTGTTTATTAACTAGGCAAAGATGAAGAAGGAGATAAAGATGGAGGAGATAAACTCATGTGATAAGGGTTATATTTCTTTCCAAACTCTTTATCTTTTGTACTTGATTCTAAATTTAGTTAATATACAAGTTTTGGATTTTATGTTTATTATGTGTTTCTAAAGTTTATGCCTTGGGTTTGGTTGAATTTTCTATGATTGTTAGTGTTTATTATTTGGCTATTTGATGCTATTATTTTGAGCAAGTTATTTAGCACTTTAGCTCTTTAAATCATGATTAACTTGGTAGCATTAATTGTGATTATCTAAAGGCGTTGTTTCTTCAATGAAAATTGAGATTTAATACTAGTTCAAGAAGTGATAAACCTAGAGAGTACACTCACGAGAGTAGAGGTGCACTTTTGTGGCTTTAGTGATTCATTTCATGTAATTTCATAGAAGAAATGGACTTATAACTAATTTCATAACCACGAGAGTAGGTATAGATTAGTTATAAGTATAGTTGATTTACTATGAGAGTAGGTTTCATATGCATAAGGAAATTTTGCCATAACTAGCCTAGATAGTAGTACTCAATGATCCAAAAATAGTAATTGCATGAGTAGTTAGGAATACCATAACCTAAGAAACTTTCATTTGTTATTATCTTGCATAAGTTTAGCATAGTTTTATTTCTTTTAATTCATTGATCGTCTAAATAATAGAGAAGTTTTAGTAGTGCCGGAAATTTTCCAATCTTCCTCGTGGGATGGACCTGATATATACCCTAAACTACTAGTTGACCTGTATACTTACAGTCAAAACGGGTATAAATTGGATTTAAACTTGTACTTATATCAAAAAATCCATCAATAATCTCCATACAAGTCACAAATCACATGATAAGAATTGAAAGTATTAACATTCCTCTTTTGTTCAATCTCATGCTTACTGGTGTCCCATTGAGTTTGTAACGTTATAACATCAAGTTTAGCCTTTAAACATATCAAACCATTTTCAAATAACATACCTTCGATAATTTCTTGGTTACCTCTATCCATGGAGCTTTGCACATGATAACCATCCATTGCTAATCTTCCTTCTCTCATGTATTGTCTTCTCATGTTTTCTACTCTTTTTGAACCCCCTAAACATGTCTTCAAATTAATTTAAAAACACGTTTAGTCAAGAAGAATAGATGATTCGAGACAAATGAAAACATATCATTAAAGACTTAACAAACATACAAGACACAACAAAAGGACACTAAACGCAACAAAAATAAGAAAAATAAGTAAAAATGTCTAAACTAATAAAGTTACTTTTAGCACCGATATTGACAAATCCTGCCCGACAACATTTTTGGTGAGTTTTTCTAGCCTTCCAAAATTGTGAAAATGTTCTCCAAAGACTGCTGTTTATAGAGGATTCAAGAGCCAAATGAGTTGTTTCTAGTTGTTATTTTTGACTCTTGAAAATCCCATAAGTTATCTTTCCAACTTTCCACACTTTTCTTGATCAGATACAACCAGAATTGATAGCTAGAATTGAGTTGGAAAAGTTCTATGAAAGTAGAGCAAGTAGATGAACAAGTTGTAGAAAATAGAAAAGAATACACGACTTCATCTCGCGTATTGGATAGTCACATTTTCACTTCAACACCACTTCAACCGATATTTTATCAATGATGGAGGCCAAACTAACTCTTGTACAAAACCTAAATGTTGTAGCCCATTGAGTTACCTTTCTAGTGCACCAAGAATCATCTCATTTGAAGTTATGTGGACTGAGATATGAGCAAAATACCATCAACTGGTTAGAGCTCTATTTCAGCTTTCGACAACAGTGTTGCACTTCTGTATTTCAACTTTTTTACTATGAAAATGATTGAACTGGACTTTGATGTCTCCATAGCAAATATAGATCTATCTCTTAATATCAAAATGGTTTAAGAATCATCTCAATTCAATGACTGTAGCTCAAGATATTGCCGAAATACCACAAGGTGTCAAAGAAAACTTTTCTTCTATTGTTCTTGATTGCATTTCCTCTCTTGCACTTCATATCTTCTTTAAACCACTTCAAACTCATCATCAATCATTTAATTATCTTTTCAAATCACTCCATTAGATGATTGAATCCTTAAACCTACAAAAACATGAAGTTTTTCCATTAAAATCCATAGAAATGCAATTTTCACCATTTAAACCATAAAATACAAATTTTCACTAGAATTCTAGTTAATTAGCTAAAAACATGACTAAAACACACCAAAACTAAATAATAAAACACACTAAAAATACGTAAAATATAGACTTATCAAATACCCCTACACTTGAACCATTGCTTGTCCTCAAGCAATAAGAAATACAAACCAACAATGATTCAAAATTTTGAAAATAAACATATGTGAATAATTCCACTTCATTTCCTCAAAACAGGTAAATAACTATTATGCAATCATTCAACTAGGTTCAAGTACTCATAATATCAAGTAGTGGAGAGCCAATTAAACCGTAATTGTACAAGTCCAAGTCAACTTCTCATCCTTATCCAATTTCACAAGCAAATAACTCACATGATCAATGAAATGTTTCCTAAACCCAGGATCATCTTCTTATTTAATTTAAAGAGGGATTTATTCATAGAACATAGCTAAATATTGCGAAAGTGCCTTTTGACACGAAGATCAACATTTTTAGATGAAAATCGTCAGTTACTCAACACTTCACATTCTCAAGTTGTCTTGACCACTCTTAATTCAAGTACCGTTTTACGCGAAAGTCGATATTTGTAGATGAATATTCCTGGTTGCTAAGTACAAGAACCATTGGAGTGGAATAAATCTTATTTTCTTCTCCTTTTTTTTCTTCTTTCTTTTTCTTTTTTTCTTTTTTGTTTCTCTTTTTTTCAAGGTAAAGGTAATAATTAGCCCCTCAAAAAAATAATCATCAGAAGAGTATTGCAATTATTGACCATATTTATCACTTAACTCATAAAATCAAGTAAAGAGAATAAATTTCATCAAATATGCAAAATGTAGGCACAATTTTCTCCACTTTACAAGACATATTTTCTTATAAATGTACAAATTATAATCACATAATAGTTATTACCAAGTTAAATGATAAAAGAAGTTTTCAAGTTACATATATTTATCTCAAAAGTAGATGAAATTTGAATTATTAATGGTGTGGAACTTGTTGCCCTTTGGATAAAATTGAAAATTTTGAAACCTTTTGTGGCATTTTACAATTTTGGACAAGATTTTGAAAAACTTTTGGTAGAATTTCCACTTATAACTAGACTAAACTCCTTGCCAACAAACCCAAGATTAACAACATTCAAGTGCAAGAAATATTTTCAAGGCATTTGGAATAAGGGGAAACTCTGCAAAAATTTTTGCTGGCAGAGAGTTTAGTCCAGTTATAAGGGGAAACTCTGCCAAAATTTTTTCAAAATCTTGTCCAAAATTGTAAAATGCCCCAAAAGGTTTCAAATTTTTCAATTTTATCCAAAGGACAACAAGTTCCATACCATTAGTAATTCAAATTCCATCTACTTTTGAGATAAATATATGTGACTTGAAAACTTTTTTTCTCATTTAATTTGGTAATGACTATTATGTGATTATAATTTGTACATTTATCGGAAAGTATGTCTTGTAAAGTGAAGAAATTTATGCCTATATTTTGCATATTTGATGAAATTTATTCTCTTTACTTAATTTTATGAGTTAAGTGAAAAATATGGTCAATAGTTACAATACTCTTCTGATGATTATTATTTTGAGGGACTAATTATTACCTTTACCTTGAGTTAGCTTTCCAATGTCGCAAGAATCATCTTATTTGGAGCCCTGTAGACTGAGATATGACCAAAATACCATCGACTAGTCAGAACCCTATTTCAGCTTTCGACAATAGAGTTGCACTTCTGTATTTCGACTTTTTGACTATGAAAACGACTGAACTGGACTTCGATGTCTTCATATCAAATGGAGATCTATCTCTTAGATTCAAATGGTTTAAGAATCACCTCAATCCAATACCTGTAACTAGAGGTGTCAAAATGGGTGACTTGGGTGGGTTTGAGTTGGGTAAAATGAGTAATGAGCATAAGTGAGTCAACCCATTTATACCCATTTAATTAGATGGGTATAAATAGGTAAGTCAAAAAATGAATTGGGTAACCCAATTACCCATTTATAACCCATTTATTTTAACTTTTTTATAAACTCATTTAAATTCATTTTTACAAACTAAATTATCAATTTATACCGCTCTTTGTACCTATCATTAGTTTTAAATATTTACTTATAATGCTCAATAAGCTTAATTACCAATTTTTTTTCATTTATACTCTATGTCACAAAATTACATATTATTTAATAATTGAATAATAAGAATATAAAAATTTGAACTAAGTACTATAAAGGTCAATATAAAAATTTAATCCAAAAATTTTGAACCTCTAACATTTTTTTCATATATAAAATTTAAAATTTCATTTTAGAAAGATAAGAAAAGAGGCTAAAATTTATCATAAATTGGTAATGCTGAAAAATGAGCAAGTTAACAAACTAAGAGAAAATAAAATAATAAGATCAAACCAACAAATAATAATAATAATGAAACAAAAGTAGTTAACATCATGACAAAATGAAAAATTTGAAAAAAAAAAGGGTGGGGGAAGAGAAGAGACTTGAGAGAAGAGAATTTTAAATGGGTTAATTGGGTTTGATGAGTTACCCAATAATACCCATTTAAATGGGTATTATTGGATAACCCATTTATGTTCATATACAAAAATTTAAGATACCCATACCTATCTATTTATGGGCCGGTATGGGTAAATTTAGTTAAGTGGATTGGTTTGCCACCTATACCTGTTGCTCAAGATATTGCTGAAATACCACAAGGTGTCAAAGCTAGAAAACTTTTCTTCTTTTGTTCTTGATTTGCATTTCCTCTCTTGCCCTTCATATCTTCTTTAAACCACTTTAAACTCATCATCAATCATCCAATTATCTATAATTGAATTCTTAAACCTACAAAAACATGAAATTTTGACATTAAAATCCATAGAAATGCAATTTTCACCACTTAAACCACAAAATGCATATTTTCACTAGAATCCTAGTTAATTAGCTAAAAACATGACTAAAACACACCAAAACTAAATAATAAAACACACTAAAAACACGTAAAATATATACTTATCAAGGATGAAGATGGAGAATTTAGAACTCATGTGACAAAAGTTGATTTCTCTCCTATCACTTTATTTCTTATATTGAACCTTATGTTTAGTTGTAATACATGTTTGGTTGTTGTTTACTTTTCATTCATGTGTTGCTAATTTGTATACCCAAGGATGATGAACGATCTATGCTTGTTAGGTGATGTTTCTTGGCTATTTGAGTTTTATCTTTTGCAAGTTATTTAACACTTTTGTTATTACAATAATGATTAACTGTTCATTAATTATGATTGTCAATGAAAGTTGTGATTTAATACTAGCTAATGAAAGTGTTAAACCTAGCGAATATTCTCACATAAATTGGGAAACACCTTTGTGGCTTTATCCATGTGATTTCATAGAATTTAATAAATCTACAACTAGTTTCATATTAATTTAGCAAATGTGAAGTAATTATAGATATGGTTGATATACGCATGAAAGTGGATATCACATACATGTGAAAATTATGCTATAATTAGCCAAAATAATAATAGTCAATTAATCAGTAATATCACTTGCAAAAGTAGATAGGACTGGCATTATTATTGTTTTTACTACATTTATTTCATGATTTGTAGTATAGATTTACTTGCCTTATTTGTGGTAGTTTAATTAATGGAATAGTTTGAATACCATCGATAGTTGACAATCTTTCCTGTAAGATTGATACCTAATATCCCTTATGCTCGACAAATTATTTGTATACTTGTAAAAAATGAGGTATTTAGATTTTTCAAATTTGAAGTGAAACAAAAATCTCGTCACTCCTTATAGTCTCTAGGCTCATTGGTGAACAACTTCTTTTGCAACTGCTAGGGGATGGACATCCCATAATTTTCCTCTTCGCAGATCAATGTTCATTTGTCTTTACAGGACATCACCTTCACAAAGGAACTGAATTTCTTATACACGTTATGAATCATGGAATCCATTTTCTTGCCATTACTTTCCTATGCATCTTTGAATTGTTGCTGGAAATTATTCATGGAGTGTAACTACTACTGAAAATTCCCCCAGAGCCAAAGCCTTATTCAACCTTGCTTCTTGTTTCCTAACATTATATATATATTCATCATTGGATGTATGACACATAATTTGAATTTGAATTTGAAATCGAAATTTTGCATATGTGTCGTGCATCAAACTGTGATAGTGGATATACTTTCAGTATATATAAGATTTAATCTTACTTCAAGTCTGGATATGTTAAATTTGGATTAGTTTTCTATATACTAACAGTATATAAACTGTCAAGTTTGGATAAATGTCACATATGTTGAATTTGAATTTGAAATCTAAATTTTACATATGTGATATTATCCAATCATGATAGTGTATACACAGTCAGTTTATACAAGATCAACTCTTTATGTATTGATGAAATTTTATTATAATAGAAACAATTATCTAGTGATTTGGAATAGAAATGGAGACTGTTACATTATTTTGTTCTTTTTTTTTGTGCCAGTCATGATAAGACTTGGGAGTCACACCAACAAAAACTTGGCAGCCACATATGTCAGACAAATCCGATATTGTTGGCTGTGTCATTACCCTTAAAATTGACCACATGTTTTTGTGGCCCAAAATCTAAGGAAGCCCAATTGTTATATATTCCTAATACACTTGACCAACCTCATTGAGTCCATGGTCGACATGAGCCAGGGCTTTGGAGTTTCACCACTAAGAGCGTTATCTCTTTTTTTTCTTCTTGGTTTTCCCCGTGTAGGCTTCCACACGATAACCACCCTAAATCTAATACCATTTTGGCATCTATTTATCTGTGTTTTAAAACTCTGACCGGATCGGCCGGCTCGACCGGTCGAATCGGGAATCGGCCAAGTGTCCAGTCCGAGTTATGCTAAAAAATCGGGTAAGTAAAAATCCGGTAAAATTCGGTCAAAAATCGGGTTTGATCGGGAAAAACCGGATTTACCGATTCAATCAGCATTTAAAAAAAAAAAACTCAAACTTTTTCAATATTATGTTTTGACCCCTAGATTGTTAAAAATTATTAACATATCTCAAATATTTCATACTTTATCAATATTTTCTTAAAGTTTGGTGTTATTTTTCAATTAAGTCCATAATTTTAATTCTAAACTTGCTAATGCTCATTAAATAATATAAATTGCTACTTGATTGTTCTAATTTCTTTGTATTTTCTTGTTAAATATATTTGAAACATCAAATATATATGAATATACCTTTATTTAATATTAACATGTTATTAGGTATTTTACATATAATATTTTAATTTTTAAATAATTTTTATTTATGACATCATCCGGTTCAATCCCTTTCGAACCTGGTTGAGCCCATTGACCTCTGACCCCTGAGTTTGACCGAGTCGATACCCGGTCCGGTTCTGAAAACATAGCTATTTATGGGACCACATGACGTTATGAACAAACGAAAGTTTACTATGGTAATTGATCAAATCTCATACCATTTCGGTATCTAAACATTTGGACTTCAAAGCAAAAAATTGAATTTTACGCTTTTATGCCTACTGACATATACATGTATGTGTGCGTGCGTGAATGCAGTTTCCTTATGTTAAAATACTTTTCATATAGGATAAAACGTGGATAAATTCGATTTTAAAAAATTCAACGATTCAAATTGTGCCACATCACTTTGTGAGATGTTGTGGCACATAGGGATGGGCATGGGTTGGGTTCTCGCCCCGAACGGCGAATGACTAATCTGACATTAATATATTGGATCATTATTTTTTCAACCCTAATCTGCTCCGCTTGTCTCTGGGTACCCGAGGTACCCAATTCTCAGGTACTTGAAAAAAGGGGCGGGTCATAAGGTACTCGCCCCTATTTGCTGTGGTGGGGGAAACTGGGAATGCACCAAATTTTGATTCTCTACTTCTCCGGGCAGATTGATAGATAGACAGATAGTAGTACTAGTATATGCTACTTTTAGTAAGATATTCCCTCTCCTTGAATATACCAAATGCAAAAGCAAAAGCTGGCCAAGTAAGCAAAGTATGTCACTTCTTTGAAAACAAAATTAATTTGACCAACAGATTAACATTATTTTTCAAGCACAACAAATTTTCAAGAAAAGCTACAATCTCGAAACTGTTTCAATAACATCAAATAGATTTCAAGAACAATTTTTTTGGATCCACTGATGATGAATGATCAACGCTTAGGCTTGCAACTGTAGTAGTTGTATTATCTCACATACTTGTTATCTGAAAAATTCAAAAAAACTTTAACTACTACATATCTGGAAACAAGAGCAGATATTACACCTTAAACAAGAAAAATTGATTATATACATAGTCCAGAAATTATACGTGGTACAGAAAATATTTTAATGAAATTAACCTCCTCCAGTGATAAAAACACTTTAAACTTCATCTTCCTACTAGTTAACTTTTTACTACTCTAATTAAGAAAGGATAATGCAGATCACCTCATTAGTTAACTTTTAATTTCTTAGCCTTCTCTAATCTTCTTAGTTATTCAGGTTACGTGTCACACCATTAAATAGGGCATAAAAATCTCTTCTGCTATATGTAGTTAACTTTTGTATCATTACAGTATATAGGCCTGTTTGGAACCCGAGTTTTTGGCCAAATTTTTTAGCTACTAGTTTTTTACAACTTTAACTACAGGAACCCAAAAAAATTTATCAAATTTTTTAACTTACACACTTTAAAATATCTAATACACAAAAAACTTCCTCTTTTCTTCTTCTTTCTCCCCCACCCCGATCCACCACACCTTATTCGCCGGCCACCACCACCGCTGCCGGCCACCATCTCCGCCGCCGGCCACTACCACCGGCCACCTATTCCAGCGCCGGCCTTCCTTTCTCCCTCTCCTTCTCCCCCTCCCTCTCTCCTTCCCTCCCCTCTCCCCCTCCCCTTCCTTGTCACCCTTTCCTTTCCCCCAGCTGTGATTTGGTCACGGTACAAGACCGCATCTGCAATCTGGTCACTCGATCGGATTGGGCAAATGGGGAGGGGGAAGGGGAGGAGAGTAGGAAAAGGGAGGAGAGAGGGAGAGAGAGATGGAGAAGAGGAGGAGAGAAAAAGAAAAATAAAAAATAAAAAATAAAAATTTGTGCATGCCATGGCTGCTGGTTCTCTGGCTTTGGTAGGGGTGTGCAAAATCGAAAAATTTCGATTTACCGACAGAATTCGAATTGAATTCGAAATTTTCGAAATCGGTAATTCGAAATTCGGCACTGAAATCGAAATTTTCGATTTCGAATTATACGAATTTGGTTCAAATTCGGTAATAGAGTTTTTGAAATCGGAATTTCCGATTTCGAATTCATAATTCGAAATCAGAAATCGAATTCAAAATTTTCGATTTCAATTTCGTTTTATCATATATATATTAATATTTATTTATTTATATATATAATATTTTTTATTTTAATTTCATTTTATAATATGTATATTAATATATATTAATATATATAATAATATTTTTATAATATATTTATGTGTAATAATATTTTTTATAATATATGCAATATAAAATTTATATTATATAACAATACATCTAACAAAAAGAAAAAAAAGGGGAAAAAGGTTTCCGAATTCGGTGAATTCGAAATTTACCGAATTTCGAATTGAATTCGGAATCGAAATCGAAATAGGAACTGGTGAATTCAAAATCGAAATCGATCGGTAATTCCTATGCCAAAATTTGAAAAATTCTGAATTCAAACTTCCGAATTACCGAATTCAAATTTGATGCGCACCCCTAGGCTTCGGGAGGAAGAGGGGGAGGGTGAAAGGGAGTAGAGGGAGAGAGGGAAGCAGAGACAGAGAAGAGGGGAAGAAAAAAAGAAAAAAAATTTTGAACAACGCTATTTTGAACAACGCTATTGGTTCTTCAACGTGGCAGAGATGGCGGGGGAGGGAAGAGGGAGGGGAAAGGAAGAAGAAGAAGAAGAAGAAGAGAGGAAAAAAAAGAAAAAGGAAAGAAAGAAAAAAAAAATGGTAGGACCATGGTTGCTAGGAAGGCAGAGGTAACGGGGGAGGGAAGGGGAAGCAGAAGAAGAAGAGAGGAAAGAAAGAAAAAGAAAGAGAAAGAGAAAGAGAAAAAGAAAGAAAAAAAGGAAAAAAAAGTTTTTCATCTTAAAAAATTTTTTCAAAAAGTTCTACAGTGCACTACAGTAAAATTTTAGACAAACTTTCAAAAAACTCAGATTCCAAACGGGGCCATAATGAAGTAACCTTCTCAGGTGTTAACAATGGCATATGACAGTATTGTTATAGAATTGTAAAACCTAATAAATTGGTTCTTGACTTTTAATTTGTTACTGTAGACTATCATCTATGCAATTTTCATCCAAAATTGCATGATTTGCAGCCATTGATCCTTTGAGATGTAACGTTTTCTAAAAAAAAAAAAAGAAGAAGCTCCAAGTTGTAAAATTTGTACCAATGCTAAATGTGACGCCCCCACTTCTCTTTAAGGCGAACCAAAGATTATCCACGAGACGCCTGCCCAACTCTCGCCAGGATTCGGTACAATTCCAGTTCAAACTTAATACAATAGCTATTATGACAAGACAAAGTAAGAAAGTGCGGATGCTTCCATAACTAAAATCCGATCTTACACCACAAGTGTAAAATACATCAATTTTCCATAATATACAACTACCAAAAGTATCTAGTCGATTATATTTGAAACCCTAACACAAAAGTATACCCCAAGAGTTCCTTCGAGTTTCACTCCATGCTCGTTCCTGTTAAGGAAAACAAATCTATGGGGTGAGCGATTGCTCGTGAGGTCAAAAAACACACATGCAAACACGTTGTCCAAGTAACAATCCCAATCAGCAAGTAAAACAATAATATTCGAGTAATTAACAATTCAAGTGAAATTTAAATAGAAACAATTCAAGGATATGGTAGCTCTCAGGAGCTAATTTCCACTTGTTTTGCCAACCTCAATTAAATACCTTCCCACAATGACACTCTGTCACCTGAGTTGGTATTTTAAGTCCGTAGAACTGCACTTTACTTCACAGGTCCTTCCACCTTACAACCCCCATCGGGCCCGAACTGCGACAAAGGCGCTACTGCATGAGTAGGCCAAGTAAGATTTCTCCAATATATCAAACTTATCATTTCACTCCCATGACTCATCAAGGTTCCCGACCAAACCTATGCCGGCTCGAGTCCCAAGGTCGACCTATGAGTTTGGGCATCCCACAGTTAACATTTATGAGTCGAGGATCCACTCCAACGACGTATGCAGCCATAGCATACTATTTCATTTCATTCAATCCATTCAGTACATTTCAATCCATTCACTTTATTTCAATCAATTCAATCATGATTCATTCATTTCATTTTAATCAATTCAATCATTATTCATTCAAGTGAGAACGAGTGCGGTAAAGTACACACTCGACTCAACATTTTCAAAATCTCCAATCACTAATAACAATTAAGCACGTACAAAGTTCACATACACTTGACACTCACCAATTAATTCAAGGATGTAAAGCACACTCGGTTGTTTAGGCGTCTCCTATGAGATCCTCTTGAAGGTCTCCTTGAGTGCCTCAACAAACAATAATTAACTATCACTCACTATCGCTTAAAAATCCTAATTATCAAGGAAGATTGTACACTTGTACAATCTAAGAAAATACCATGAAATGGAACTTTACTCGCTCAAAATTCAAGATTCAAAAATGGTGTTTAACAACACAAGGAAAAACTGATTTCCTTCATGAATACAAGTCCAAAATGGTCAATTAGTAGTGAAGGATAGGGGAGAGTCTCCAAAACTCAATTTCCGTCAAGTGTAAAAATTTCAGATTTGAGGTACAATTTTTGAGGAATCATATCTCACTCTTCGTAAGTCCAAAATTGAAAAATTTAGTACCGTTGGAAACTAGTTCCAGATTACTAAAAGTTTTTAGAAGACACTTTTCCATGATTCGAAATGGAAGACACTCAAATTTTGGCTTCAAGTTGTTGATTTGGACTCCCAAGACAGATTCGGTGTTGGTTTTTGACAAAATTTGAAAATTCGGAAAATTCACAGAATGCGAATTAGCCTCTGAAATTTGGAACTCAATTAGAGTTACAATCAAGGTTTAAAATACAACAAATAGAACAAGAATCGGAGTTTTGAGTGCCAAGATATAGCAGCTCAAATTTGGTCAAAAATCAAGATCATTGGGCAATTTTCTAGATTTGAAACACAAATTTTGGTGACTTGTTCGTACATCAAAACAGTCTTAGAATGACATCAAAATTAGTACATTTCAACTTCCACATGAGGAATACTTCTCTACCAAATTTCACTTAAAAATTCATAAGGGAAGGTAGTTAACTAAACTACCAAAGTTCAAGGGAATCCGAAGACAAATCTGTCTTCAAGCTTCCGTTTTCCGTTTTTAAACATTTGACCAATGAATTCGACTCAAATCTAGTTCATTTATGAAAAAAAGGTCTAAGAAATATCCAACATACATTTGGTAGGTGATTAACACCAAAAGTTTCAAAATAACAAGTCCCAATTCGAGCTAAGCCATCAACTAGCCAAAATGAGGGTTTTCCATCACTGATACAGTTTCGTAATTCGGCCACAACTCACTCAATTCAACTTAGAATTGAGTATGGTTGGTGGCATTGGATAATAAATTCATAGGGATACAATTTCTCAGAAGAAAATGTTTTAAGATTCAATCCATAGCTAGCTCAAATTCAAGCAAAATTCCACCACCTCACTGTCTCCCTAGCACACCATTGAAATAGGACAGGTAACTTTGAAAAGCTGGTACGGCTCACTCAGTTTAAATCAGGAGATACATTTTATACCGTTAGAAAACTGAAAGTGTCTAGTTTCAAATGCCACAAACAACACTTGATTTTGACATCGGAGCAAAGAGTTATGATCATTTAAAGTTCACTGGCAGAGTACCTCTATACACGTTTTCCAGGTTTGAACATATTTTGAAAATACGACTTTTATCCAATCAAATCAAGTGATTTTTGGTAAAAACTTTTCACACAACCTACACAACATATCTGCATCAAAATCAAGGCAATTTGATCACAAAAAAATCGCACTAAGGTTGCGGCAAGAACAGGGCAGATTCGGCCCTCCATAGCTTTTAACTTTCCTTTGATTTTCTTTCCAATTTTTCAACTTATAACCACTTATCTGACACTTAATCAACAAAAATAACATCCAAAATCATCAGACCAGTCCAACAAGTTCATTGTGGGATTTCATAGAGCTCACTCAAGTGATTTTCAACCAACCAAAACTACCCATATGAAGTTACAAGTTTTTAAGTGCAATTTAACTCACTAAAACTAAGATTTAATGGTTGGATGATTCATTACCTCTTGAGTGAAGAAACTCGGAAATTTTGGCCACTAAAAGCTCCAAGAAAATCGTGAAAATGATGGTCTCTTCCTAGTCCATGTGAATGTCCAAGTTGTTTTGAGTTTGTACGGTGAATTTGAAGTGAAATAGATAGATGATTTGAGTGAGATGATGAAGAAATTTTTGCTCCTTCTTGCCTTGAGGATTTCGGCTGCCTTGAGAGAGAAAAGAGAGAGATGGTGCTGATGCAAAGCTTCTTGGAAAAGCTTGGTAGGTGTAAGCTTTAAGTGCACAAAAGTCAACTCTCCAATAGTGCGCGTACGCGCGCGTTTCGCGCCCGTTTCCTCTCGGGTTTGTTTCACTTGTGTACTAAATCTCTAATGCACTGTTTTAAACACTATTATTATCCACTCTTAGTAGTCTAACAATAATTTCTAAAGTCCTCCAATTAGTCATGCCCGCGAAAACACGAAATTCAGACTTGTGTACGATAAAGCGAAATTTCTAAGAAATTCATATAATGATAGTATAACTAACCAATACTTGAGTACTTAATCATAAAATAACCATTTTAGATAAACCAATAAATAAGTGAATAAATCGATAAAATAAATAAATAAATAAATATAAAAATTTCGAGTTCTCGCATCCTTTCTCCCTTAAGAGAATTTCATCTTCGAAATTATATCTTGATTTGTGAACAGGTTTGGATATTTTCCTCGAATCTCTTTTTCAACTTCCCAGATTGCCTCTTCTAGTCCATGGTTCCTCCAGAAAACTTTCACCAATGGAATCCGCTTGTTCCTCAGTTCTTTCATCTTATGATCTAGAAATTTTGCCGGTTTCTCCTCATAGGTCTGCGCCTCATCAATTTCAACATTTTTCGCTTGCAAAATGTGAGAAGGGTCTGGATGATATTTCTTAAGCATGGACACGTGGAAAATATTATGAATCTGAGATAGACTCGGTGGCAGTTCCAACTTATACGCTACATTTTTCATACGTTGAATAACCTTATAAGGTTCTATAAATCTCGGTTGTAATTTCTTTTTTCTTCCTGCCATCAAACTTGCTTTCAGAGGGGTAATGTTAAGTAATAGTTGATCTTCAACCGCAAATTCCAAGTCCTTCCTACGGTTATCTGTGTAACTCTTCTGACGATTTTGCGCAGTCTGAATCCTCTGGCGTACCAATTTCACTTTTTCATTCGTCTCCTCAATCCAAGGCACTATAGTCGGGTCTAAGATTTTTCGTTCACCTACTTCATCCCAACAAATCGGAGACCTATACTTCCGACAATAAAATGCTTCGTACAGGGTCATTTGAATCGAAGAGTGGAAGCTATTGTTATAAGTAAATTTCATCAATACAAATTCTTCAAGTTCTGGTACATTTTATTCCCTCCAGGGTGTACCGTAAATTTCGATTGGTGTGCCTCTTCCAAAATCTCTTTCTTAAGTCCTTCATCCTTTGGCACTACTATCCGATTCTGAAATCTCAATATACCATTCATTCCCAAGTTAAAATCCGACTTTTCTCCCTTTTCGACTTTTTCCAACCACTTTTGCACTTTAGAATCCTTTTCCTGAACTTCTTTGATACGTTCCACCAAAGTGGAATTCACTATAATATTGTCAAGAATTACTTTCCGCGGTTCAAGTTTAGGATTCCAATAACTAATTTCTTCTAACAAATGCAATTTCTTAATCATCAATTCGGCCACTTGTACTTGACGACTCAAAACATCGGTCACTACATTGGCCTTCCCTGGATGGTACTTTATCGTACAATCATAGTCTTCCAAAAATTCCATCCACCTACGTTGTCTCAAATTTAGCTCGTTTTGAGAAAACAAATATTTAAGACTCTTGTGGTCAGTAAAAACTTCAAACGTTACTCCATAAAGATAATACCTCCATTTCTTTAATGCAAACACTACAGCCGCCAACTCCAAATCATGAGTCAGGTAATTTTCTTCATGTGGTTTCAACTTCCTAGAGGCATATGCTATCACTGTATCATTTTGTATTAAAACATATCCCAAACCTTCCTTGGAAGCATCTGTGTAGACCACAAAACTATTTTTTCCATTCGATAGAACTAGTACATGTGCTCTTGTCAAATGTCTTTTCAACTCTTGGAAACTCTCTTCATACTTAGAATTCCATATAAACTTTCCACTTTTCTTGGTTAATTCAGTCATAGGTCCAGCAATTCTAGAAAAATCGTTGATGAATCTCCAGTAATACCCTGCTAACCCTATAAAATTTCGAATTTCAGTAGAGTTTTCCGATTGTGTTTACTTTGAAACAGTTTTAACTTTGGCTAGATCCACTTTAATCCCGTCCTTAGAAATTATGTAGCCTAAAAATGTCACTTCTTTCAACCAAAATTCACATTTGCTAAACTTACCATACAACTGGTGTTCCGTCAAAATTTGTAAAACAATTCTTAAATGTTTCTCGTGATCCTCCACATTTTTAGAGTAAACTAGTATATCATCAATGAATACCACCACAAATTGGTCCAGATAAGACTTAAACACCCTATGCATTAAATCCATAAAAGCGGCAGGTGTTTTGGTCAATCCAAATGGCATTATTGCAAACTTAAAGTGTTCATATCTCGAGTTAAAAGCAGTTTTGAGTATATCTTTTTCCAAAATTCTCAATTGATAGTAACCCTGTTTCAAATCCAATTTCAAGAATACTACCGCCCCTTGCAATTGGTCAAACAATTCATCAATGTGGGACAACGGGTACTCATTCTTAATAGTGACATCATTCAAGCCTCGGTAATCTATGCACAGTCTTAAACTCCCGTCTTTCTTTTTAACAAATAAGACCGGAGCTCCCCACGGTGAATCACTCTCCTTTATAAAATCCCGTCCTAACAAGTCCTGCAATTGCAACTTCAATTCTTTCAATTCGGCGGGAGCCATTCTATATGGCGTTTTAGAGATATGTGTCACTTATGGAGTCACATAATCTTAAAAGTTATTTTCCTTTCCGAGGGTAAGGATTCTAACTCTTCAAGAAAGACATCTAGGTATCTTTCACTACAGGCGTGTCCTCCAGATTCACTTTATCACTAGGAGTGTTGATAAGAAAAGTCAAGTATCCCTGAACTCCCTTACTTAACATTTTCCTAACTCGGATCCCTGAGATAAGTGTAGATGAGGCTAATCTACCCCTTACATCCAATTTCAGAGTTGTCTCTTCCAGAATACACAATTCTACTATTTTCGTCTTACAGTTTAACTGGGCATTGTAACGGGCTAACTACTCCATTCCTAGGATCACATCATACCCTTTTATCGTTAAACTTATCAAATCGGCCAGTAATCTCCGTTCTCCAACCCAGATCTCACAATCTTTATATACCAAATTAGCGATTAAACTTTGATCCCCAATAGGTATCCTAACCTCCAAATCATAAGGTAACTTAATTGGTTTCACGTCTATTTCACCCATGAAATTAGGATTTACAAAAGAATGGGTTGCACCCGGATCAATTAAAATCTTAGCTAAACGGTGGAAAATAGGGATCGTACTTTCAACCACCTCAGTCGCATCAGGTATCTGTTGATGATCCAGTGCATAAACTCTAGCAGGTACCTTTGGTCGACTTCCTCCAGCACTAGTCTGTTTAGAGGTTGATTTTTCTGGCCTTTGCGTGCTACCTCCTACCATCAGCTTATTTGGACAAGTCGCGAGCTGGTGCTCAGTACTAACACAATGCAAACACTTCCCAGACTTTCTCCAACAATCATTCTCTGAGTGATTTGACTTGCCACAGTAACCACAAGTAACTTGAGGTGTCACTACCGAACCACTAGAAGGTACTCCTCTCGCTTGAACCGGTCCACTATGACCTCCTTTGGATAAATCTCCCCTTGAAGCTCCGGCAGTCTTTATTCCTCCCATTCCTCTTCCCATCTTGGAAGGTTGTGTATTCTTACTAGCCTATCCAGAAGTATGACTGGAAAAACTCCTTTTCCTATTGTGAAAGTCCCTAACTTGCATTCTCGCACTCTCAACCCTTTGCGCTTTCTCTAAAGTCTCAGTGAATGTAGAGATTTGGGCTGCGGCCAAACTCTCCTGGATTTCTACATTAAGCCATTGTACAAACCGTCTTATCCTTTTCCGCTCATTGATCACCAATTCAGGGGCATACTTAGAAAATTTAGTAAACTTCCCTTCATACTCATCTACACTAAGAGTTCCTTGTTTCAACTTGATGAACTTATCCTCTCTCTTCTCTTAGATTAAAGGTGGAAGAAACTTCTCATTAAACTCCCTCATGAAATTCTCCCAAGTCCAAGGGGTTTGAACTCTCTCCTACTTTCCCTTTATCACGTCCCACCAAATACGTGCCACTCTCTCAAATTGAAAAGTAGCAAAATTCACTCACCTATCCTCGGTATAGTCTAAGGCGGCGAATATATTGGTCATCCTCTCTAACCAATTCTCCGCTACCTCAGGATCAGGTTCACCAGTGAATTTAGGCGGGTTAAATTTCAAGAATCTCTCTAATGCTTTATCTTCCTCTCTATCCTGTCCCCCAATTTGGTTAAATGGTCTTGGACCCTACCTTTCACCTAAATGTTCAAGGATATCAGTTATTCTATTAATGGCAGTAGCCACTTAATTACGCTCTATATTTTCTTGTCCTTGGGTCGGTCCAGTTGCCGATCCCTGGTCATCCCCGTGAGATTGGGCTTGTCTAGTCTCTCACCCATGAATTCAACCACTCCTTCGTCCTTCCATAATTCTAATGGTGCCTAGTGCAAAAATAAAAGTGATTACGCGAGAAAATACTTAAAATAATAACCAATCAAGAAACATTGGAAATAACAATAATTTACATTCATTAACACTTCAAAGTTCATACAATCAGTAAGTCATAGGGGAATTACAAAAAAAATATAGCACACAGGTGCAATAAAAGTACTTTTAGTCACCTACGACTAAAGTAAAGTCAAGTGCCTCAAAAGTAGGCCACACAGTCATACAAAATACAATAGTTTCAGCACTAGCATCACCCCAATTAATTCTAACTATATCAGTCAAAAGAGTCTATTACTCTGAATCTAGTCCACAGTAGGGATACCAGGTAGAATCCCCTCCTCAAGATCCTCCTCTGGATCGTCCTCCTGAGCCGGACTCTGGATAAGGTCCATCACCTCATCAACCAACATACTAGTATCTGCTAGGATCCCAGAAGCATGATCTCGAATTTCCTCACCTAACCTAATAAGTCGAGCCCTAGTCCTCTGAAGTTCCTCGCGAGTGACCTCAACAGTAGCCACCTCGCTAGCTAATACCTTCTCAAGCTCGGCAATCCTCTCACCCTGAGCACTCACCATCTGTCTCAGTTCGTCCACCTCCTGAAGTAAGTCCCGGTTGGTGTTCACCAACTGACGACGCTCGTCGTCGAGAACTAGTACAAGGTGGTTCGGGTATGCAAATATCAACCTACACGGACAACGAGGATACCTATCAGCGGGCGAATAACGCATACGGGCTCCTCCATCAAGAGCTCGGTAGGAGACTCTACATGGCCATTTGCATGACCATTCCCATTAGCAACAGGGTTCCCGTTTTCATTCTCCATCCTTGCAAAATAACCACGATTTTCGGATTAGAAACTTAGTCACTAACTCACTCAAATATCATTTAAAGTATGACTAAGTTATCCTATCTCGAATCTTAAGAGTAAGGTTTCCAGTATATCTCCCAAATAGATCTCTAACCTAGCGCACTGATACCAACTGTGACGCCCCCACTTCTCCCTAAAACGAACCAAAGGGTATCCGCGGGACGCCTGCCCAACTCTCACCAGGACTCAGTACAATTCCCGTTCAAACTTAATACAATAGCTATTACGACAAGACAAAGTAAAAAGTGCGGATGTTTCCATAACTAAAATCCGATCTTACATCACAAGTGCAAAATACATCAATTTTTCAAAATATACAACTGCCAAAAGTGTCTAGTCGATTACATTTGAAACCCTAGCACAAAAGTACACCCCAAGGGTTCCTTCGAGTTTCACTCCATATTCATTCCTGTTAAGGAAAACAAATCTATTGGGTGAATGATTGCTCGTGAGGCCAAGAAACACACATACAAGTACGTTGTCCAAGTAACAACCCCAATCGGTAAGTAAAACAATAATATTCGAGTAATTAATAATTTAAGTGAAGTTTAAACAGAAACAATTCAAAGATATTGTAGATCTCAGGAGCTAATTTCCACTTGTTTTGCCAAACCTTCCCACAATGACACTCCGTCACCTGTGATGGTATTTTAAATCCGTAGAACTCCACTTTACTTCACAGGTCCTTCCATCTTACAACCCCCCACCGGGCTTGAACTGCGATAAAGGCGCTACTGCACGAGTAGGCCAAGCAAGATCTCTCCAATAGATCAAACTTATCATTTCACTCCCATGACTCACCAAGGTTCCCGACCAATCCCATACTGGCTTGAGTCCCAGGATCGGCCTATGAATTTGGGCGTCTCCCAGTTAACATTTATGAGTCGAGGAGATTCATTCCAACACGTATGCAGCTATAGCATACCATTTCATTTCATTCAATCCATTCAGTCATTTCAATCCATTCACTTTATTTCAATCAATTCAATCATGATTCATTCATTTCATTTCAATTAATTCAATCATTATTCATTCAAGTGAGAACAAGTGCGGTAAAGTACATATTACTCAATATTTTCAAAATCTCCAATCACTAATGACAATTAAGCACGTAACAAGTTCGTATACACTTGACACTCACCAATTAATTCAAGGATATAAAGCATAAGAGGTTGTTTAGGCGTCTCCTGTGAGATCCTCTTGAAGGTTTCCTTGAGTGCCTGAGCAAACAATAATTAACTATCACTCACTATCGCTTAAAAACCTTAATTATCAAGGAAGATTGTACACTTTTACAATCTAAGAAAATACCATGAAATGGAACTTTATTCGCTCAAAATTCATGGTTCAAAAGTGGTGTTTAACAACACAAGGAAAAACTGATTTCCTTCATGAATACAAGTCCAAAATTGTCAATTAGTAGTGAAGGATAGCGTGCTAAGGCTATCGAATAGCCACACTCGCTCGTTTCCCTTATCGAAAGGGGACTCTCAAGCAAATGAGCCCTATAACTAGTATGAGATGCAAAACCTAAAAATGAGGGGAAAAAAGGGTTCGAGGAGCATGCCAATGATAAAACTAAGAAAAATGCATGACATGTAGTGAACATGCAAATATGCACTAACAAAAGGGGATGGCCTATTGGGTCTAGCGTTGGACTAGCCTTTTCTATGAATTCCTAATGAAATAATGAGCCACAACTAGCATTGGACTAGTGTGGTGACGTACATTCATCCATCACATTCATTCATGGCTATGGAAAGCGATTAGACATGCCAAACACCCATAAACACATAGCACATAACAATTAGCATGCTCGACTAGATGCAAGAACCTAATAAAGCAAATTAACACATAGCAACTAAGCATGCAAGACACATAAAGCAATTGAAGCCCTAACTATTACATTTGCTAGCTAGGCACATGTCTTCAACAGGTCTTCATCGAATGCTCATCCAAGCCCTATCTATTACAAGCCAAGAGGTGTACACATACCCCATAATGAAATACTTAAATAAAAGGCAAAAGTAAATGAAATAAATGAAAGGAATTAAAGAAAGGCAAGGAAAGCAACGTAGACATGCAATTCACACTTAGCACGTTGGATCACATAGGAGAAATGAAAATCAAGGAGATAGAGGTTACCTCCCTTGCAATTGGGCCCCAATGAAGTGAAATCACTCATTTATCCTCCAAAATAAAAGAAATGGTCAAGGTACCAATTTATTTGGAAAAATAGGCAAACACAAGCTCACTTGGTCATAAAGCCCATAAAATCATGAATTAAGTGCAATTGAAACAAAGCATAGTAATTAATTAAAACAAACAAGTGATGAAAATGTAGAATTAAAATTGCCAAGGACCAAATTGATGAAGTTATTCAATTGATTGAGTCCTAGTAGAACAAGGGGAGACTTGAGGGGTCAAAGCCTAATTTTTGAAAACTATTTCATGCAATTTTCATGCAATTTACGTAGATACAAGGCTTCTGCAAAATTCCAGCTAATACCTTTGTTGCAACCTATTGTGTTCCAATGCCATCTTTAACATTACCAATGAAAATCAATCACAAGACACAAACTTTCCAATTGTAAATCAACCCAGCCATTCCACCTCTCTTGCAAAGATCAAAACAGAGAAACTGGAATGATAGCTGCCCGAAGTAAAAAAACAAAATGCAGCAACGGGATGCAACCGAAACAGAATGCAGCAAAAGAAATCTCAGTGCTCGAACATGCTCCAAACATTTCAACATGCAAACTCAGCATTCAACCTTCCCTTGCTTCCCTCAAACATGACACTGAAGTGCAAAAACTCAACCAGTAATTAAGGGACAGGAAACGCGGCAAAGGAAAGAAAGGAAAAAAAAATGCAGCAGCTTCCCCTTGCTGCATTTTGGCCACAGATTTCAGAAAACCCAATGCTATCCTCAACCACACTCTCTCGAACCAACGTATAACTTTGATTTCAACAAACAACACACAACTTCAGCATCAAACAAGTAAAACTTAAACAGAAACTGATGCAAAAATTGCGAAGTAACTCATGTATTTCTACAAACTCCAGCCACCATTCTTTCTTCAATATTTCCTTCTCAGCTAGAACATATTCATGCCCATGAAACCTATCAATTTTACCCTCTTAAACCGAATATTACAGCTCTTAACCCAAGTTGTTAACAAACACTCTAAACCGAAATGACCAGGTCGAAATGCAGCAAAAGAAACAGCAAGTGACGCAAACTTTATAAGCTTCTCGGTTCAGGCACTTAAAATGCAGCAAGGATGGAAAGCAAAAAACTTAAAACAGTCATGCATGACTGGACCACAAATCATAGACCTTGATTAGGCTAAACTTCAGCAACAAAAACAGAGAGCTTTGACATCCGAACAAACAACGAACATTTCAAAAATAGGCACAGAGCATGCCATTTTTTTCACTATTTCCGTCTGCAATTTTCTGGTTTTGACTGCAGGTTTTTCTTTGTTAACATGTCAAAACTTCAGGGTTCTGATTTTAAAACAACAAACCATCATAAAAAAAGAAAATCCAATCAGCAATTCAAACAAATCTTCACAATAAAACTTCTACAGCTCCCCTGTATGAAACGGAAGCAGGCAAGGGAAAAAACAAAAAAAGATTCGAAAGTTACCTGTTCATCGCCTTTGGACTTGAATCTGCAGCAGACCTCTGTAAGAGATTGAAGAGCTCTCACCAGAGATTGAAAAAGATGAACTTTTGCAGACTCTTGGTGAAGAAAACGCGGGCTTGACGTTCTGGCCTCTTTCTTCTCTGAATCCCTTTTGCTTCGTTTCTTTTTAGTTTCTTCTCCAGCCCTCTCTCTTTTCTCTCCCTGTCGCGTTTCCCTTCTCTTTCTTTTCACTCGATTTCCAGTTTTGCGTTGCCAGCCCCTCCGATGCTCCCCCCTTCCTCTCTGTTCAGTTCTCCGTCTTTTGAACCTCTGCCGCCACTCCCAGTTTCCTTGCCCTTCTCACAGAAACTCTCTCAGTTTCCTCTCCAAACTCTCCGCAGCCTTTCTGTTTTTTCCTACCCCCACAGCCGCCTCACTCTCATCTCCTCAGCCCTCCTGTCTTTTCTAGCCGTTCATCTTTCTTCTCAACCTCAGCCGTCCAGACTCCCTCTCAGTTTCTCCCTTTGCTCAGTTTTTTTCTTTTCGTTAGCTCTCCAATGAAGCCCGTAGCTTTTTTCCTTTCTCTACCCCGTTCTCCCTGTGCGGCTGTAGCTTTCTTTTGCTATTTATACGGATCCTCCCAAACTCCTAAACCCTTGTTTGAAAGGTGAGGATGAGGGACAAGGACAGGCCCTCACATCCAGCCCTCCAAAGGCTATTGAAGTTGTACCTCGCACGCTGCAAAAAATTGCAGCGTGCATGCTGCGATAATAAATTTTTTTTTTTTAACAACTTGATAATTACAGAAATGATGAAATAAAATATAAATAATAATAATAACGAAATTACACAAACCAGGTAATGATAATAATAATACTAATAATGATGAAAACAAACAAAAAAACTAAACAACTAAAAATGGCCATTTTTCAATCTTTTTCTACATTTTCTTTTTTTCATTTTCATTCATTTTCTTTTTCTCAAAATAAAAATAACTAAAGTGCCCAAAGATTGAATTTAAAGAAATAAACATATTTT